>NC_136275.1:37751415-37816578 GCF_964198595.1 Lampetra fluviatilis | reverse complement strand
CCGGACACCAAGGCGAGGAAAAAACCGAAAGTTCGAGTCGCGGGCGATGTGGAGGAGACGGGCGATGTGGCGGAGACGCGGGCAGAGGCAGAGAGAGCGCGCAGATTTGTAGCAGAGCGCTGTAGCGAATGACACCCTACCCCCTAACGAGCAATCAACCAACCACGAGCACTACCACTAACCCTGTAGCTCTAACCAGCTACCAGCACTACCACTAACCCTGTAGCTCTAACCAGCTACCAGCACTACCACTAACCCTGTAGCTCTAACCAACCACGAGCACTACCACTAACCCTGTAGCTCTAACCAGCTACCAGCTACCAGCACTACCACTAACCCTGTAGCTCTAACCAGCTACCAGCACTACCACTAACCCTGTAGCTCTAACCAGCTACCAGCACAACCACTAACCCTGAAGCTCTAACCAGCTACCAGCACTACCACTAACCCTGTAGCTCTAACCAGCTACCAGCACAACCACTAACACTGAAGCTCTAACCAGCTACCAGCACAACCACTAACCCTGTAGCTCTAACCAGCTACCAGCACTACCACTAACCCTGTAGCTCTAACCAGCTACCAGCTACCAGCACTACCACTAACCGTGTAGCTCTAACCAGCTACCAGCACTACCACTAACCGTGTAGCTCTAACCAGCTACCAGCTACCAGCACTACCACTAACGCTGTAGCTCTAACCAGCTACCAGCACTACCACTAACCCTGTAGCTCTAACCAGCTACCAGCTACCAGCACTACCACTAACCGTGTAGCTCTAACCAGCTACCAGCACTACCACTAACCGTGTAGCTCTAACCAGCTACCAGCTACCAGCACTACCACTAACCGTGTAGCTCTAACCAGCTACCAGCACTACCACTAACCCTGTAGCTCTAACCAGCTACCAGCACAACCACTAACCCTGAAGCTCTAACCAGCTACCAGCACTACCACTAACCGTGTAGCTCTAACCAGCTACCAGCACTACCACTAACCCTGTAGCTCTAACCAGCTACCAGCACAACCACTAACCCTGAAGCTCTAACCAGCTACCAGCACAACCACTAACCCTGAAGCTCTAACCAGCTACCAGCACAACCACTAACCCTGTAGCTCTAACCAGCTACCAGCACTACCACTAACCCTGTAGCTCTAACCAGCTACCAGCACTACCACTAACCGTGTAGCTCTAACCAGCTACCAGCTACCAGCACAACCACTAACCCTGAAGCTCTAACCAGCTACCAGCACAACCACTAACCCTGTAGCTCTAACCAGCTACCAGCACTACCACTAACCCTGTAGCTCTAACCAGCTACCAGCACTACCACTAACCGTGTAGCTCTAACCAGCTACCAGCACTACCACTAACCCTGTAGCTCTAACCAGCTACCAACCACCAGCACTTCCACTAACCATGTAGCTCTAACCAGCTACCAGCTACCAGCCACTAGCACCAGGCAGGTCGAACCCTGAGCGAGTCACTCCGTTTAGGTCACCTGGGAATTCGTGCCGCAACCTCCGCCCTCTGAGCAAAAGGTAGCAGCGCTTCAGCCCCCCCCCCCCCTCATTTTCGAACCCCCTCACCCACCCCCTTCCTCTCTGTTCCCAGCACTGGCATTACCATGCTTGCCCATCGGCAGATGCGCGATAAGCGTGGATACCACGCACGGGAGAGGATTCCAAACTGAAATCTACGCAGGACGAGAGGGAGGAGGAGGAGGAGGGATCGAGGAGGGACGGAGCACGAGGGATGGAGGAGGAGGGGGGGGGTTGAGGCATAGAGGATGAGGGAGGAGGAGGATGGAGGAGGAGGGTGAGGAGGAGGAGGATGGAGGAGGAGGGTGAGGGAGGAGGAGGATGGAGGAGGAGGGTGAGGGAGGAGGAGGATGGAGGAGGAGGGTGAGGAGGAGGGGATAAGGAGAATGATGGAGGAGGAGGGTGAGGAGGAGGATGATGGAGGAGGAGGGTGAGGAGGAGGAGGATGGAGGAGGAGGGTGAGGGAGGAGGAGGATGGAGGAGGAGGGTGAGGAGGAGGGGATAAGGAGAATGATGGAGGAGGAGGGTGAGGAGGAGGATGATGGAGGAGGAGGGTGAGGAGGAGGAGGATGGAGGAGGAGGGTGAGGGAGGAGGAGGATGGAGGAGGAGGGTGAGGAGGAGGGGATAAGGAGAATGATGGAGGAGGAGGGTGAGAGGAGGATGATGGAGGAGGAGGGTGAGGAGGAGGATGGAGGAGGAGGGTGAGGGAGGAGGAGGATGGAGGAGGAGGGTGAGGAGGAGGGGATAAGGAGAATGATGGAGGAGGAGGGTGAGGAGGAGGATGATGGAGGAGGAGGGTGAGGAGGAGGAGGATGGAGGAGGAGGGTGAGGAGGAGGAGGATGGAGGAGGAGGTGAGGAGGAGGGGATAAGGAGAATGATGGAGGAGGAGGGTGAGGAGGAGGATGATGGAGGAGGAGGGTGAGGAGGAGGAGGATGGAGGAGGAGGGTGAGGAGGAGGGGATAAGGAGGATGATGGAGGAGGAGGGTGAGGAGGAGGATGATGGAGGAGGAGGGTGAGGGAGGAGGAGGATGGAGGAGGAGGGTGAGGAGGAGGGGATAAGGAGGATGATGGAGGAGGAGGGTGAGGAGGAGGATGATGGAGGAGGAGGGTGAGGGAGGAGGAGGATGGAGGAGGAGGGTGAGGAGGAGGGGATAAGGAGGATGATGGAGGAGGAGGAGGGTGAGGAGGAGGATGATGGAGGAGGAGGGTGAGGAGGAGGATGGAGGAGGATGATGATGAGGAGGGTGAGGAGGAGGAGGAGGGTGAGGCATGGGGGAGGAGGATGGAGGATGATTCAAGATAGAAGAGGAGGATAGGGGCGGTGGGTGTTGAGAACAAAGAGCAGCAGGAAAGATGGACGAGGAGGACGTGGATGGGGAGGATGGAAGATGGGTGGGACGGAGGAGGAGGAGGCATGGATGGATGGAGACCGGGTGAAGTGGGGGAACGACGTGAAGGGAAAGGGCACCGCAGTGTGTGTGTGTTGGAGTAGGGGTTGGCGGGGGGAGGTTAGGGGAGGGAGGAGGGGAAGGGAAGGGAGGGGAGGGAGGAGGGGGTGTGTTGGGGAGGGGGCACGCGGCCCCCAGTCTGGGACCGCTGCCGCTGTGCACGTGTGAGATGTCTTCAGTATTTACACTGGGAACCTGTAATGGTTTCTGGCCGCGCCTGTCCGCGTGGGGAGATCAGTGGAGATAGAATTGTGGGGGAGAGAGGGAATGGGGGGATGAGGGAGGGGGGCTGTAGCAATGGAATTGCTGCTTCTGCTTCAGTATGAGGAGGACGGTCATTCAGCAGAATCTGCGCTCGGCGACACTGTAATGATCGTGGGTGTATACAGGGTGGCCGAAAAGTCGGGACACATGGGTTTATGATATTTATATGAACACGCGGAGTGAAGGCATTTGAATTGTTTACTATTCAAGTTTGTATATTATCGTTATTTATATACATATATATTTTTTAAAAAGGAATCTTCATTTTTAGATCACACTTAAAAATGGAAATAAAATGTGTCGAATTGAGGCTAAGTATAAGTGATGAATGTTCACAGGTTACGCCTGCAATCTTAAAACAAGTTCGAAACTTATTTCAAATAGGGAAGTCATGCATCACGCATACATATTAATGGAAGTCAGTTTGAACATTTGTTCAAATGAATGAAATAACCTTGGGTGATGCGTTAAAATGTATACCCATAACCCTATGAGTCCTGACTTTTCGGCCACCATGTATACCATGCAATGTGCACGTGTGCAGCGGTCCACGTGTCTCAAGACTCTGCAGAGAAGCAGTAGGCTATATTTACTACGTAAACACCTCTCTACATGCATATATAGAGACACAAACGCATGCAGTCGGTCATACGCCAGGGAGGAGAGTGAGATCGTCAGCCTCGAACATGGGAGTTGACAGGGCAGAGGTGGGTGTTAGGGTGTTAGGGTGAAGAGTGCACGGTGACCACCACCGCCACGTGTGGTGGTGGCTACGCTGCACGTGGACTGTGATCCGCACGCTGTGGAGGTGGCGGAGCTGTTGCACGTAGACCACCTTCTATACAACAATGGAACAATCCCTCCTTCTAACCCGTGCGTGGATGTCTAGGAGGAGCCATACCCTGGCTTTGCCAGGAGAAGGCGGTAGAGTTACAGCGAGTGGACTGATCTCCATCTGTTTCCATCGGTACGGGGATGGAGCGTTGCTCCCTCCAGGATAAATGTTAAATCAATATGATTATTCATATTATTGACGGTCCTTGCCACCGGCACATCCGAGCCACCGAGTCACTGGGGGTCATTCAAAACCCTTCACTCAAAACCACTCATCTCGTCAATCGCCACACGTGGCACTACACCGCGTTCACAACTGCGGTGAACCAACGAAGGTTCAACGTTGGTGTCGTTTGTTCAGCTGGCCGCGTTCTAACGGCTCGCCACGTTACGTAGGCGCTAGAGGGTTTGGCCGTTATTACCATCATCATCATTCTTCTTCTCGTTGTGGTGATGTGCATAGCCCCCAGGTCTCGCCACCACGCGGACCATCGCGCCGCCTCGGAATAATAGGATCAGTCCGCGATTTCCGAGAAAGGAGATCGGGCAAAGATGGCAAGGGAGATCCGGGGAGAGCCAAGGGAGAGGCGGGGAGAAAAGCCAGGACTCTTCCTCTTCTCGCCGCCGTTTCTACAATTGGCATTGCCCCTGCTATTTGATAAGATTCCAGTCTGGGATGTCAATCAGGGATCGAACTAGGGACACCGGGCTCGTAGCGCAGCGCGCTAACCACTACACTACCGCTCCTCACACACACACACCACTCACATACCACACACACACATACCACACACATACCACACACCACACACACACCACTCACACATACCAGACAGACTCCCAGACACACACCACACACACACCACTCACATACCAGACTCCCAGACACACACCAACCACACACACCCCCAGACACACACCACTCACATACAACACCCACCCCAGACACACACACACACACACCATTCACATACCACACTCACCCCCCCAGACACATAACTCACACCCCCAGACACACATCACTCACATACCACACACACCACCAGACACACACCACTCACATAACACACACACAGACACACTACACACACACACACCACACACACCACACACCACTCACACACCACTCACACACCACTCACACACCACTCACACACCACTCACACACCACTCACACACCACTCACACACCACTCACACACCACTCACACACCACACATCACACAACCCACACGCAAGCACACAACCACCACCCGATGATTCAAACGACGAACTCGACCGGAGGATTCACCGCGAGGAAGGGTCGTGGCGATGGGCGAAGAGACCCCCCCGCCCCCCATGGCGCCCCCCCCTGCCGTGATGAATGAAAATCACCTTTTAGAAACACACACAAAAGACAAAGATCCCCCGTATAGCATTAACACACTTTCGCGGCAAGTGCTGTTCGCGAGAATCTTTTGAAAGGCTGGCGGCACCTTGCACACGAGGGGGTGGGTGGCCAGCACCATGCTCGGCCGCCTTTGTCTCCCCAGTGGCGATGTTTACACACCGCACCAGGTACTCATTTGAGGCTGAGTCGACCTAGGGACGGCCCAGGACCGGTTTAGATAATCGTCACCGGTGTTGGCCGTGAGCGGGAATCGAACCCGGGTCGCCGGGTTTATAGCGCAGCGCGCTAAGCGCTACACCACCGCTCCCACACACAGTACAAACACACAGTACACACACACAACACACACACAGTACACACACGCACATAGTACACACACACACAGTACATACATACAGTACACACACAACACACACACACAGTACACACACGCACATAGTACACACACACACAGTACAGACACACAGTACACACACACAACACACACACAGTACACACACGCACATAGTACACACACACAGTACATACACACAGTACACACACAACACACACACAGAACACACACGCACATAGTACACACACACAGTGCATACACACAGTTATACACACACAGTACACACAGTACAAGCACTACATACACACAGTACACACACAGTACATACACGCACACAGTACACACACAGTACACACACACAGTACACACACAGTACACACAGTATATACACACAGTACACACACACAGTATATACACAGTAAATACACACAGTACACACAGTTACACACACACAGTTACACACACACAGTACACACACACAGTACACACAGGACACACGCACATAGTACACACACAGTACAGTACATACACACAGTACACACAGTACATACACACAGTACACACTACACACAGTATACACACAGTACACACATGCACACAGTACACAAAGTACACACAGTACACACACAGTACACACAGTACACACACAGCACACACACACAGTACACACACACAGTATATACACACAGTAAATACACACAGTACACACAGTTACACACACACAGTACACACACACAGTTACACACACACAGTACACACACACAGTACACACACACAGTGCACACAGTACACACACAGTACACACAGTACATACACACAGCACACACACAGCATACACACACAGTACACACACCGCACACACACAGTACACACACACAGTACATACACACGCAATACACACACAGTACACACACACAGTACATACACACAGTACACACACAGTACACACACACGCGACATACACAGTACATACACACAGTACACACACAGCATACACACAGTACACATACACAGTACACACACACAGCACACACACAGTACACACAGTACACACACACAGTGCACACAGTACACACACACAGTACACACACACGCGACATACACACGCGCAAACCAGAGTGGCGGTGCCGTGAGAGGGAGGGGGGGAGGTGAACGCAATGCTTATTCCGGATGAGATATCGGCCCGCGTCGCGCTAAGGCACAAGACGGTGCGACGGACAAGAGACAGAGACAGAGCGGGGGGGAGGGGGAGGAGGAGGAGGAGGGGGGGAAGAAGAGAGATAAGGAGGGACAACACAGAGGCGAGATCAAACCCACGAGCCGAGAATACACGGAGCAACAAAAAAATGTGACGGCGTGGTTTCTTTTTTGTGTCGGGCAACACCGGCAGCTGCGGTTTGCGCTATCTTGGCCCATCACCTGCGCGGCGCGCTAATTGGATCCGCGAGCGAGGCGGTGCGAGCCACGGGGAGCGAGCGGATCGCGTTCATTACAGCGGAGATGAGACACGGAGAGAGAGACACGAGAGAGACGGAGAGAGAGACACAGGCGGGGAGAGACACAAACGGACGGGGAGAGACAAAGACGAGGAGAGAGACAAAGACGGAGAGAGAGAGACACGAGAGAGACGGAGAGACACAGACGGGGAGAGAGACGGAAAGAGAGACAAAGACGGAGAGAGAGAGACAAAGACGGACGGGGAGAGACAAAGACGGGGAGAGACAGACGGAGAGAGACAAAGACGAGAGAGACAAAGACGGAAAGAGACAAATACGGAGAGAGACAAAGACGAGAGAGACAAAGACGGGGAGAGACAAAGACGGACGGGGAGAGACAAAGACGGGGAGAGACAAAGACGGAGAGAGACAAAGACGGAGAGAGACAAAGACGGACGGGGAGAGACAAAGACGGAGAGAGACAAAGACGGGGGGAAACAAAGAAGGACGGAGAGAGACAAAGACGGACGGGGAGAGACAAAGACGGAGAGAGACAAAGACGGGGAGAGACAAAGACGGAGAGAGACAAAGACGGGGAGAGACAAAGACGGACGGGGAGACAAAGACGGGGAGAGACAAAGACGGAGAGAGACAAAGACGGACAGGGAGAGACAAAGACGGAGAGAGACAAAGACGGACGGGGAGACAAAGACGGGGAGAGACAAAGACGGAGAGAGACAAAGACGGAGAGAGACAAAGACGGGGAGAGACAAAGACGGACGGGGAGAGACAAAGACGGGGAGAGACAAAGACGGGGAGAGACAAAGACGGACAGGGAGAGACAAAGACGGAGAGACAAAGACGGGGAGAGACAAAGACGGACGGGGAGAGACAAAGACGGGGAGAGACAAAGACGGACGGGGAGAGACAAAGACGGGGAGAGACAAAGACGGACGGAGAGAGACAAAGACGGAGAGAGACAAAGACGGACGGAGAGACAAAGACGGAGAGAGACAAAGACGGGGAGAGACAAAGACGGGGAGAGACAAAGACGGACGGGGAGAGACAAAGACGGGGAGAGACAAAGACGGAGAGAGACAAAGACGATGAGAGACAAAGACGGACGGGGAGAGACAAAGACGGGGAGAGACAAAGACGGACGGGGAGAGACAAAGACGGGGAGAGACAAAGACGGACGGAGAGAGACAAAGACGGAGAGAGACAAAGACGGGGAGAGACAAAGACGGACGGGGAGAGACAAAGACGAACACAGCCGCAGTGTTCGTTGACATCAGCGGTGCTTAAATCTTTGCTGCAACCCTTTGGTTCTTAATCCTCAAACAAATGTACAATGTTAATAAACACACACACGTGGACTTGACGAAACAAAGTAGTTGGCACTTACGTGCCCGTGCTTGATTTGTCTTTCGATGATTTACCTTCTAAATTAAAAGTGAGAAAGGGCATCTCGCACCCAACAGGGGGTCCGTGCCAGAGGTGTGGACTCGAGTCATGTGACTTGGACTCGAGTCAGACTCGAGTCATGAATTTGATGACTTGCGACTCGACTTGGACTTGCATAACAATGACTTTGTCCCACCTATGAGATGTGGACTCGAGTCATGTGACTTGGACTCGAGTCAGACTCGAGTCATGAATTTGATGACTTGCGACTCGACTTGGACTTGCATAACAATGACTTTGTCCCACCTCTGGTCCGTGCACCCCAGGTGAAGGGCCACTGTTGATCAGCGACAGCTGGAGACGCAGGCAGACACACGCTTTCCTGTCTCTCCCTCTCTGCGTGTCTCTCTGCGTGTCCGTCACTCCGTGTTCTCTGTCTCGGCGCCACGTATCCGGCGGCCAGAGTTTCGATTCGCGCTCAAGGACAACATCAACGACGATTATCTGAACCGGTCCAGGGCCTCCTCGAGGTCGACTCAGCCTCAAATAAGTACAGTACCTGGTTCCGGGTGTAAGGATCGCAATTGGAGAGGCAAATGCATTCATAGGTGCTCTCTAACAGCACTTGCCCCCAATAGTGCGTGAAGGCTATACGGGGGATCTTTACATGTTGTGTATGTATGTGGAACTCATTTCGCACCGTACGTAACCAGTCGTGCTAATGGGAGGTGCGGGAGAAGGACAGCGAACTAAAGACACGAAAACATTGTTCTAAAGAAATGGGGTTTTTAATCTCGAATTAAAAGTGCATCGCTACGGTTGCTTCCCAATATCGGAAGCGCATCTGAAAGCGCCACGCGATGCGGTGACCGCCGTCTTTGCTTGACGGCCGCTGCTGCTGCTGCTGCTGCGATGAGCGGAGTTGGCGTGGTGATGGTTCATGCGCCTTCACGAGATCAGCACAGGTATTGTGGTTCATTCGTGGCAAGCACCTTGTGTCCTCTCGGTTGTTTCGGTAAAGTCACGTAGAAGGGAAGTAATAAAATAATAAAAACAAAACGTAATGAAGAATTTCTTCACCTGAGGACGGCTGCTTGAGTTGTGGCCGAAACGTCGTGAGAATTATATTATTTTATTACGTTTTGTTTTTATTATTTTATTACTTCCCTTCTACGTGAATTTACCGAAAGAACCGAGAAGATGAATCCCTGCAGTCACGAAAGCTTTAAATCGAAATTTAAAGCACCTTGTGTGTTTATGAGCGGAGTTTATACGTCCTGTTCTCCATTGGTGTCCTCCGGGTTCCCCGTTACCACCTGCCCCATACCTACAAAAACACACAAAGACAAAGACCCCCCGATAGCCTTTATATACTGTTGGGGCAAGTGCTGTTAGCGAGTATATATGAAGGCCGACACGGCACGTGAGTGGTTGGGTGGCCAGCACCACGCCCGGCCGCCCTTGTCTCTCCAGTGACGATGTTTACACACCGCACCAGGTACTCATTTGAGGCTGAGTCGACCTTGGGAAGGCCCAGGACCGGTTCAGATAGTCGTCACTGGTGGTGGCCGTGAGCGGTAATCGTAGCGCAGCGCGTTGACCGCTACACCCCCCCCCCCACACGCAGCGTAACTGGGATTAGCCAACACCACTCCCAATGCCGAACAACCCCCCATGCAGATCACTGCACTGGAACCCCGCCGATACCAATACCCGCAATTCGCCACGAAGCGACCCCGATGTGACTGTGCGGGGCCAGGTGGACTTCGAGGCCCACGCGAAGCGTCGAAGGCTCGCTGCTGGCAGGAGGTCACGGGGACCAGACCCAGGTGGTGCCACGGGTTGAGTGGCTGAGATGGCCGGCAGATGCACCATCGGCTGTGCCACCCGGCATCTCACGCAGCAAGCATCACGCAGCATTCAGCAGCAACATCGTCCCCCTAGTGCGACCAACTTGGACAGGAGCCTCGTGAACACGGCGTCTTGAGACTCGGTGAGACTTTCCTTTGTAGACAAACGTGACATTAAACGGGCGCGTGGTGGGGGGCCCTGGTTTTTGTGGGGGAGAGGGGTGTCTGTGAAAAGTGCGTCCCCTAGCGTAAGTTTTGCCGTCATTCGGTGAGATATAACGATACGTTGCGACTTTTTTTTGCGTGCCATGAAGAAGGGTCATTGTCCATAACGTCGTCTATCGTATGGTGTAACTTTCAAGGGACACGGAGTTGTTGTTGATGAATGAGGTTTTTTTTTGTCATTGTCGGTGCAGCAGCAGCAGCATCACAGAATAATTAACGATATATAACACGTACGAGATATGGATATATCGCACGCGACAAATACCGTGCGATATAAGCGCTATATTTCCGAACGGACGATTTTTTATTTTATTTTAGAGCAATGTTGCGCTTGCGTAACGACGTCCGATTCGTTGTGTTTGTAGGATCACGGCGAAAGTTAGCGAGCCGTGGAACGTTGGGCGGGGGGGGGGCTGAGTGCGCGCGTGACTGACCCGCGTGCGCGCGCGCACGTGACCCACGCGCGCGCGTGACGTGGCCCACGTGCACGCGCGCGACGTGACCCACGTGAACGCGCGCGACGTGACCCACGTGCTAAATCCGTTACAGCCGCGGCGGCGGCAGCGTCGGTTTGTTTTCTGTGCGCCTTCAAAAACTAACAAGAGAAAGAAAATAAACGCCATACATTTATATAGAAATACATTTAATTATCAAACTACTATTTTGGGGCGTGGAGGTTTGCTTGTCGAGGAAGTGTATTGTCTTCAAGCCACTATCGAGGAAACGCATAATTATAATCCGTGGATTATTATTTTGTTTACTTTCCGATTTATGCATTTACTGGTCGACGAACTTTCTTGATTAAGAGACCGCTGCGGGGCAGGAATCTGGCCAACGTTCGAACGACAAGAATCCAATCGGCGGTGAGGCACTCCTTTAGCCGAGTTCTCAACCGCAAGCCTCTCGCGATGAACACCAGCGCCATGGACGACATTCACTCCCTCGAGTGCGTCCGTTCGAAGATCAAGACCTTGCAATGCCAGGCGAAGAGTGCCGAGGAGCGGGCAGCCTGCCTCAACAGCGATCTTTACTCGGAGAAGCAGGCCCGCGAGGAGGTGAGAGTGCCCCTGACAACCATCATCCCCAACATTGACAACAACTGACCTACAAATTGACCTCCGTCACGCCGATCAGGGCCCCCGACTCGAACATAGACTCCAACTCTTGATGCTCAACTCCGCGTTAGGACCAACGGTCACCACTTTAACCCCGACTCGAACCCACACCCCGACTCTTGATAGCTATCAACTTGCGCGCCTCACCAAAAGGGGGCCATGACCTCCTCGTCCTTGACCACGCTGCTTAAACCACGCTGACCACCATAACTCGAACGCTGAGTTCCCCGAGCGCCCATCTGGGAACCCTTTCAAAGGCTGCTCAGAGGCTTCGTTAGGAGCCGCCGCGCACTGCGGTGCTTGCGTTAAACCACCGGCATAGGCTGGGCGAGGCGTTTATTTAGCCTCGACGGACGGACGGACGGTGGAGGATGAGGAGGAGGAGGAAATCGCACAACGAGCCGAGGCAAGGACAAAATAAACTCGGGGGGAAAAACCAAGAAACACAAAAATACAAACGAGACGGTGGCGGTGGGCAAGAGAGATTGCAAAGCAAAAAAAATAATTCGATGATTCTCTGATCGAAATGTAATCGAGTGGAATCGTTAATATGGCGTGGGGGGGGGGAGATGGTGGAGTTGGGATATTTGGTGGGGGAGAGGGGCGCGTGGGGGAGGGAGGGAGGAGGTATCGGGGGGGGGGGGGGGCGTGGGGGAGGGAGAGAGGAATATGGGGGGGGGGGGGCATAACCTTGACCCGGGTTCTCTCCACCCCCATGAATGTATTAATGCCGATACATGAAGCATGATGTGTACGTACGATGCTTTGCACGGTTAGCTACGTACGGTGCGAAAGAAGTTCAACATACAACACTACGTACATAAGTGCATGCATCTTGTATGCGTAATGCATGTTGTTTGAATGTACGCATGTCACATTCGTGACCTACGTCGTTTGCATGTACGCGCCTCGCATGCGCGTGTCCATGACGCGTGTGTACGATTTAGCACGGTCGGCTACGTGCGGTGCGAGTGAAGTTGAGCACACACACGTGCCCTTTGCATGTGCTCGTGTCGCACGCGCGACGCCTGCCGCCGTTTGCGCGTGTCCGTGACGCGCGCCGCCGTTTTGCGCGTGTCCGTGACGCAGGCGGAGAGCCGCGTGGCGTGCATGGGCAAGCAGGTGCACGTGACGCGGGCAGAGCTGAGCCGTGCCGAGCAGGACCTGCACTCGGTGCTGGATCAGCTCAACGACGCCGAGCACGTGGCCTGCGAGTACAAGAAGTGAGGGGGGGGGGGGCGGAAGGCGCGCGCGCAGCGGCGGCAGAGAGAACACGCGCGGACACACGCAGAGGCATCGACACGCGCGCACGGCAGAGATACAGGCGCACAGATGCACAGACATAGACACGCACAGAGGGACACGCAGAGATGCAGGCGCACAGACATAGACACGCGCGCGTAGCGGCAGCAGAGAGAACACGCGCGGACACACGCAGAGGCATCGACACGCGCGCACGGCAGAGATACAGGCGGACAGATGCACAGACATAGACACGCACAGAGGGACACGCAGAGATGCAGGCGCACAGACATAGACACGCGCGCGTAGCGGCAGCAGAGAGAACACGCGCGGACACACGCAGAGGCATCGACACGCGCGCACGGCAGAGATACAGGCGGGCAGATGCACAGACATAGACACGCACAGAGGGACACGCAGAGATGCAGGCGCACAGACATAGACACGCACTCTCAGAGACACAGACGTGCACAGAGACGTAGGCACAAGGAGACACACAGACAGTGACACGCAGAGCGACACGCAAAGACACAGAAACAGACACACAGTGACGCAGACATAGCTAGCCCCCCGCGCGGTGTGCCGTGCCAGGCCTTCACAGGTGCTGCTCGCTACAGGCACTTGCCCCACAGGACCGTTAAAGGCTATAGGGGGAATCTTTGTCTTTGTCTAATGCCTCCCCCCCCCCCTCCTAACCAAGGGCAATGTGTGACCTGGAAGACCGCGTGCTCTGCGGGGAGCAGACCATTGATGAGCAGTGCATGCAGCTGAAGCGAGCTCGGGAGATGCTCACGGAGACCGAGTGCCAATTCAAGGAGGTGCGAGACGGCCGCACAAAGACAACGATCACCCGCGTAGCTTCGGGCTTAGAGCCGGAGATATACACACACACACCCGGCACACTACACACACACACTGCACACTACACAGTCACACACACACACACACCGCACACACACACACACTACACACACACCACACGCTCACACACCGCACACACACACGCAGTCACACACCGCACCCACACACCACACACACGCCACACGGTCACACACACCACACACACACACACCACACACACACCGAACACTACACACACCACACACACCGAACACTACACACACCACACACACCACACACACACCACACACACGCCACACGGTCACACACACCACACACACACACACACCACACACCGAACACTACACACACCACACACACCGAACACTACACACACCACACCGTCACACACACACCCCACACACACACCGCACACTACACACACCACACGCCACACAGTCACACACACACCGCACACACACGCCATGCACTACACACACCACACGCGTCCCTCCCGCGCGTTCTCTGCTTGTCACCGCTGTGTGTTGTTCGGCACGATGTCCGACGTTTCGTCGAGCAATACGCGGCCTCATCCCGCGATTGTTTTATGGGGAGCGGTAGTGCAGCGGTTGCCGCGTTGCGGTGTTCTACACCGGCGACGATGATCTGCACCGGCCCTCCCCTAGGTCAGCTCAGCCTCAATACGAGTGTGCCTGGCGCGGTGGGTCAAGATCGCGCGTACGTCAGAGGGTGCTTCGCTCGCAGCACTTGCCCCAGAGATCTGTCGAGGCTGTAACACGAGGGGGGGTGGGGGGTGGGGGGTGGTCTTTGTCTTCGCTGTAGGCCAACAGAGTGCTGCGGATTCTGGAAGGCGACCTCATCAAGTCGGAGGAACGCGCGTGCTGCTCCGAGCAGTGAGTCCCTCGCGAGCCGCCGCCGCTGCCGCGTCTTTCTGCTCCTGCACCCCTCACGTGCCCTGTGGGGAGCGGGTGGAGGGGAGTGTGGAGGGGGTGATGGGGAGGGGGCTGTGAGGGTCGAGGGGAGTGTGTGGGTGGAGGGGCGGTGCAGGGGTGGGGAGGGTGGAGGGGTGGGGTGGAGGGGAGGGGGTGGAGGGGTGGAGGGGAGGGGGTGGTGGGGAGGGGTGGAGGGGAGGTGGGTTGAGGGGAGTGTGGAGGGGAGGGGGTGTGGGGGTGGAGGGGAGGGGGTGGTGGGGAGGGGGTGGAGGGGCGGTAGCGGGGTGGGGAGGGCGGAGGGGTGGGGGTGGTGGGGAGGGTGGACGGGAAGGGGTGGTGGGGAGGGGGGGTGTGAGGATTGAGGGGAGTGTGGGGTTGGAGGGGAGGGGGGTGTGGGGGTGGAGGAAAGGGGGGTGTGGGGGTGGAGGGGAGTGGGGGTGGAGGGGAGGGGGTGTGGGGGTGAGAGAGAGAGTGACAGAGTCAAAAGTGCGGACACATGGGCCAGGTTGAGAGACAAACACGTGGAGAGAGATGGCACGGCACGGGCTTGGAGAGACAGACGCAGAGGCAAAGAGATGTAGAGACTTGTGACTTTAAACGACTTTTATTGCCGCCAGCAGCAACATCACTGGAGGCGATTCCGATATGAAATACGCAGTCACCAGCAAACAAATAAACGCTACAAATCCACGCGCTGTGGCGCTAAATGCACCGCGCACAACACGAAAGAAAAGTCACGTGCGCTTTAGAAGGTGAAAACGATGGTGCCGTCCACGCTGGTACAGAGAGGGGCTTGTCCGTCTCCCCAGCGTTCGAAGAAGACGCGCACATCACCGACATGTGTGTGGTACATGGCGTGCTCCAGCCGGAGCCGCGCCTTCAGCAGTCCCCTGAACACTGGAAGCACAGAGTAGAGAGATAGAGAGACCGAGAATGATGGGAACAAGGGGGGCGTGTACACGTGCCACGCCCGCGTGTGTGTACGTGTGTGTGTACGCGTGTGTGTACGCGTGTGTGTACGTGTGTGTGTGTACGCGTGTGTGTACGCGTGTGTGTGTACGCGTGTGTGTACGCGTGTGTGTGTACGCGTGTGTGTACGCGTGTGTGTACGCGTGTGTGTACGCGTGTGTGTACGTGTGTGTGTGTACGCGTGTGTGTACGCGTGTGTGTGTGTACGCGTGTGTGCAGGGGCGTGGTGCAGCTGGAGAAGAAGCTGAAGAAGCTGAAGGAGGAGCTGCTGCTCATGTTCCGCAACGAGGAGATGGTAGTGGCGCGCGAGAGGAGACACGTGTGCTCCCACACGGGGACACGTCTCACACTCACACTCGAGTGCACGTGTACCCACACGCGTGTACTCCCACCCGTGTACCCCCACGCGTGTACTCCCACCCGTAGACGTGTTTATGCTCTCACACAGACGAGTACGCGTGTACTCCCACGTGTGTACTCCCACCCGTGTACCCCCACGCGTGTACTCTGACACGTGTGTACTCTGACACGTGTGCTCTGACACGTGTACTCTCACACGTGTACTCCCACGTGTGTACTCTGACACGTGTGCTCTGACACGTGCACTCCTGTGTGCACACACGCGTGTACTCTGACGCATGTACTCCCACACGCGTACTCTGACACGTGTTACTCACGCACCTCGTGTACTCTCTGCACCCCCCCCCGCCCGCCCGCTGCCCCCACCCCCCGCGTCAGCTGCTGCACTCGGAGAAGATGTACGAGAAGGAGATGGCGAGCCAGATGGAGCGGCTGCACGACGTGAGTGCGCGCCCTCGTCATCACCCGGGATTCGCGTGCTCTTGCGAGTGCCCGTGTACTCGCCAATACGCGAGTACTTACACGTGTACTCACGCGTACACCGCCGTCTCCGTCGCACTGGTCACTCGCTGGCCCAAATTGACGCGCGCCGAACAAGACCTCCGATGACCTTTTTGTTTGCTTAACTGACCTAGCATGAACTGTTTCTTATTGTAGCACGTCAGGCCCAATGAGCCACGTAGTTTATTTGATTAAGAAGCGACCAGGCCACAAATGATAGCTCAGCGAAGTGGCCTTATCGGCGTGTGGAAATTCACCGCACGGCGAGCACACGCAGAGCTCCAAATATTCCAGCAGGTGTTCAGGGTCGGTTTCGAATCCACGACCTCCTGTAGACCAGGCGAGGTCGTTAACATCTCGCCACCGTGGCGACACGTGTGCTACGTGTGCTACGTGTCGTCGTCCCCCTCCCCCCGCAGATGGAGGTGCGTGCGGAGTGTGCGGAGAAGCACACGCGCAAGCTGGAGAAGGTGGTGCACCAGCTGGAGGGTGAGCACACGCATCGCGTGCCCACCGGAATAGTCGCTCGCTCGCGTACTCGGGCTGCCAATGGATAGCGCTCCCACCAGAGTACCCGCTCGTTTAGTTGCTCTGCAATATTTAGATGTCCAATCCGCGTGTGCACCTTTAGAATACATACGGAAGACAAAGATCCCCCATATAGCCTTAACAGAGTATAGGGGCAAGTGCTGTTGGCGAGCACCGATGAAGGCCGGCACGGTACACGAGGGGGTGGGTGGCCAGCCCCAGCGCGACCGCCTTTGTCTCCCCAGTGGCGATGTTTGCACACCGCGACAGGTCCTTATTTGTGGCTGAGTCGACCTAGGGGAGGCCCAGGACCGTTTCAAATAATCGTCACTGGCGGTGGCCGTGAGCGGGATTCGAATTTGGGTGGCCGGGTTCGTAGCACGGCGCGCTCACCGTTGCACCACAAAATGCAAAGTTACAAAGGTGCCACCGATCAGCCTTCACAGACTGTTGGGGCAAGGGTTGTTAGCGAGCACGGATGCTACAGGCCCACAACGACATTCACACACACACACGCGCACGCTTCTCATCTCTCACGCACTCACACACAACAGCAACAACACGACGACCGCCGTTCGCCACCAAGTGACGGCGACGTCACCACGGCGCTCGTGCCAGGCTAAGTGCACTTAGCCTAAGTACCACTAAACCACGTGGGGAGAAAAAATCTCACTCCCGCATGCACGCGCACACACACACACATTTACACCTCACCACACACAGATTCCACCACGCGCACAGCTGCAGTCCCGGCCACTTAAGAGTCACGTCTTCTGCGTCTGACCTCTTGACCCCCCGCCCACCCCCGCCCCCCTCCTCTCCCGCAGACAAACTCTCCCAGGCTGAGTGCGTGAACGTCGACCTGGAGAGTGAGATGACGCACATCTTCTGCGAGCTCAAGCGATGCCTCTGAGCTTGGCGGCGGAGTCACCACAGGGGGGGGGGGGTCACGTCCCACTGCCATGACCCCCAACCCCCCGATATTAGCAGAAGTCGCGCGTGCCATTGCTGTTCACGACACGCGCGCTAATGGTGAGATAATTAAAAGTTCCCGTCGGTAAGATGGAGTTTGCCTGCCCCGCCCGCGTCGCTCTGTGAATGTGTTCACACAATTGTTACACTGGCACGCGTCATCACCACATGCCCCGCTCAACTGCCCCGTTCAACTGCCTGCCTGTTCAACTGCCCTGTTCGACTGCTCCGCTCAACTGCCCTGTTCGACTGCCCCGTTCAACTGCCCGTTCGACTGCTCCGCTCAACTGCCCTGTTCGACTGCCCCGTTCAATTGCCCGTTCGACTGCCCCGCTCAACTGCCCGTTCAACTGCCCCGCTCAACTGCCAACGCGTCAGAGCGCCGCAGTGGCGAGATGTTAACTACCTCGCCTGCTGTGCACGAGGCCGCGGGTTCGATCCCGACCCCCCTGACGTGTGTACATTTGGAGTCTGCTCCTTTATCTTTCTCTCTGTCGTCCGTGGTCGTGCGGATTTATCTCCCGAGATCCTCCGGGGTTTTTCCTTCCACATTTAGTAGTCGACGCGCGCGTCGAGAGCATGTGGCTGCTATAAATTCCCACGCGATAAGCCAACTTCGTGTGAGAGTACACGTGTCGTTTGTGGCAGCCCAGGTCCGCTTCCCTAAAATAAGCCGTAATCGCTCAGTGAGCCCTGACCTGGTAAAACAAAAAAAATAGTTTCGTTTTAAATATTCTAGCCAGTAGTTGTAAGTAGTTCGGGGTATCCACGTCAGTCATCCAGCGCGCTGGAGGCGGCCAGGTGTTGGTGGATCACCGCACGAACGTAAAACTCCCTTCCCCCGTGGGGGCGTCGCGAGAAAGCTGATTTGTAGCACAAATAAAAGAAGACAATATCCCAATCTTTTCCACCTGTACAGGGATGGATCATTGCCTTCCTCGCATCGCCATCCTCCCGCGTGTACACACACGGTCACGCCTTCCTTTGCAGAGTGAGATCATTGAGTGGCGTTACTGGAGATGGTGGCGCGCAGGGGAAGAGAAAAAAGGAGGTGGTATTTGGCTCCGCGCGTTAGTTGCTGGCAAAGTTTTACTGAGGATCAACCGAGGGTCTGACCTGACGGTTATAATCATTGACACGCCGGGATGCCATTGCCTTGTCCCTGTTGCACGGGCGACCTGGGTTACGCGGAGACAATCAGGGCACAATGTTGACTAAACCCCACTGTGAACTGAGCAAGCACTGACTGCCGTAACAACGACGACAACAGCAATAATAATAATTGGACACAGACTAAAACGTCGGGCGACAATATTCCTCTAGAGTTTGGCGAGCGCGCCACGCAGTCACGCGCGCCACACGAACGTTCGTGACGATACGCAGCGGAATTATTTTTTTGTTTGGCCGGGAACTTCATCTCAGCTGCGGGAGCTGTCCGGGGTTGAACTCCGGAAAAATCTTTATTTATCCCTGTTCTTGAGAAAGTGGGGGAGATGGTGGGGGTAAGGGTACACGCACATGCGATGGTGATTGCTCGTGATTGAGATGAGAAGATAACGGCGTATTAGATGATGGTGGATGGTGATGGTGTATGGTGATGATGATGTGATGTTGGCGATGGATGTTGATGGATGTTGGTGCTAGATGATGATTATGATGGTGCTGGATGGTGAAGATGATGGATAATGATGGTAGTGGATGATGATTATGATGATGGTGGATGGTGATGAATGATGATGGTAGTGGATGATGATTATGATGATGGTGGATGGTGATGATGATGGATAATGATGGTAGTGGATGATGATTATGATGATGGTGGATGATCATGATGATGGATGATGATGGTAGTGGATGATGATTATGATGATGGTGGATGGTGATGATGATGATGAATGATGATGGTTGTGAATGATAATAATGATGTGCTGGATGGTGATGATGATGGATGATGTTAGTGGTGGATGGTAATGGTAATGGATGACTGATGGATAATGGTAATGGTTGATAATGATGGTGGATGATGATATCGATGGTGGTGGATGGTGATGATGGTAGATGATGCATGATGGTTGTGACAATGCATGACAATTGCACATGATAAAGGTTTTTGGGTTAGATCGCGTAAGTATAAATGTGTTGAACCCTCCACCACCCGACACAGCCAATTAGTAAGGGATTTGTCACGTAAACAAAACGCCAATTAGTGACAACTTCAGCACACCGGTGTGTTGGAGAGTAAATCCACAACATTTACAATTTACAACACACCGGTGGGCTAAAGTAGTAAACTATTTGGCGTTTTGTTAAAATGACAATTGTGATTGTGGCAGCAGTTGTGATTGATGATAGATGATGGACGATGATGGTGGTGATGGATGATGGTGGCGGAGACAATGACAGTGCTAATCATGACAATTGCATCTTGACTTAACGCTTTCGTGACTGCAGGAATTTATATTTTTGGGGTATTTCGGTAAAGTCACGTAGATAGGTTCAAAGAAAATAACAAAAAACTACGACGTTTCGATCGCAACACAAGCGGTCGTCATCAGGAAAAGATGACGATCGAAACGTCGTAGTTTTTTGTTATTCTCTTTGAACCTATCTACGTGACTTTACAGAAAGACCCAAAGAATATGACAATTGCGGTTGTGATGATGTTAGTACGATGGTGGTTGCTGCCGGTGGAAGTATAGGTGGAGAGCGGTGGCACAGTGGTTAGCGCACTGACCCGAGTTCAATTCCAGCTCACGACTTCAGTGGCGAATTTTTGACGCAGCCCTGGACCTCTGCTAGGTCGACTTAGCCTTACAATGAATACCCTGGCGCAGCGTGTAAGTAGTGAATGAGCGATAAAGCAGGGTCGGGCAGTGGTGCTGGCCCCCCCCCCCCCACCGTATCGTGTGCCATGCCGGCCTTAATAGGTGCTCGCTAACAACACTCGCCCCAACATCCTTGTTCTAGGCTACCTGGGGGAGGCTGTGTGCGTGTGTGTGTGAGAGCGGTGGCGCAGTGGTTCGATCGATGCGCAGTCGGCAGGATAACATCAGTGTCAAGTGGTGAGTAAACCTATTCCGGATATCCTGCTCGACTCTGCTTCTCAATCGAGCACTGAATCCTCCGTTCGTTATAGCTCGCGTCAGAGCCGATGGAAGTGGTGGGGGGGAGGGGACAATTAAGGAGACAAAGGCGGCCGGGCGCGATGCTGACCACATCAACCCGGACCGCGTGCCTGACCGATGCCAATATAAGCGTGCTTTTGTTTCACTTTGACGTGGGAATCGACCGGCGCTGACGGGCGCAGTGCCGCAACCACTGCGCCACCGCTCCGCTCCCCGGAACAGTACGAATGAAACGAAGGCCAAGGCGCAGCCCTGCAACGTCTTGCGCACGCCGCTGCTGGTGCAAGGGAGCTCTTGAGGACGCTCCTCTAGCCTAGATGGTATCTTGGCCTACTCTTTCCACGCAGTGAACAAAGAGGTGGGAGCAGCAGTGGCGTCGTGGCGACATCATCGGCTCGGGGGATGCGGCAATGGGTCACGTGGGGCCCCGATGTTTGATTCTGCGCGATGTGCGGACGCCGAAGCGTGACTGCCGGAGAAAATCCACACAACCACGGAGAGAGAGAGAGAGAGACACACACGCAAGCTCCGAATATCGAGCAGACGGTCATGGTCCGGATCGAATGCACGACCACCTGTATACCAGGCGAAGTATACTCTTTGGTTCTTTCGGTAAAGCCACGTAGGTAGAAAATGAAACAAAATAAACCACGACGTTTCGGGCGCAACACAAGCGTCCGTCATCAGCTGGGAAAGCATGGTCTGCGTCAGCAGCTGCCTCAACAGCAGACCATTTATTTTGTTCCATTTTTTACCCACGTGACTTTACCGAAAAAACCAAAGAGTATGGAAAAAAAAAATCAAAACCAGGCGAAGCAGTTCACGTCTCGCCACCGCGGCGCCAACATGGACATGACCTCGGCGGGAGCGGCGCAGTGAGCGCTGCTCGCGGAACCGAATCAGCAGCGGCGACTCGAACGAGCATCGACCGGCGCGTTACGTGCCCCCCCCACCCCGCCTCCTCCCCCCCCATCCCCACCTCAAACCCCCCGCAGAATCGTTGTTTTGGGGGTAGAGAAATCGCGGAGCCGAAAGGTCACGCACACCGATCGATGCCTCTCCCCGCGCTTCATCCCGGGCGGGCGGCAGCCCGGCGTGACCCCGGGCTGGGGTCACGGGGTCACGAGCAGCGAGGGTCGCCGCGGGGCACCAACACTGTGACCCACCAGCACCCCAACGCCAACGCCGATCACCCCCCCACACCACCACCCACCCCCACCACCCACGCAAACCCCCCAATCCCCACACCCCTCCCCCCTCCGCCCACCTAGAAACCTTCCCCCAAGCAAGCGAAGCTCGCAATTAAGGGGAGGCTGGGGGGGGCATCGCCTGCGAATTAAATCTGAAGCTGCCCCTGATCCCTCGACTGCCGCTCACCGCGGGCCGCACGGCCACGCGGGGATGAATTCGCGTGTCCAAGGGGAGCCGCGTGTGGCCACGTGCCCTCACCCCGCCCCCCCCCCCATCCCACCCCCCCCCCCCTCCTCCCCGGTGCACGCAATCATGAACCACCCCGTGGCGTTCAGCGATGTCCCTGATGGTCCCGACCATCACCCACCCACCACCACCACCACCAACACCACTCACTCCCAACTTCACAGTGAGGACTTCAACCTGAACGTGATACGGGCCAAAGAGTTGTAATGTGCAGACTGAGTCACAAAGGTGACCACCACCACCAGCACCACCACCTCTTTCACCACCACAAGCACTATCTCCTCCATCCACTGCTACCGCCACCACCACCATCTCCTCTGCCTCCAGCAGCACCACCTCCTCCACCTTCACTACAACCACCACCACTTCCTCCTCCACTACAATCACCACCTCCACCCCAACCACCACCTCCTCATCCACCACCATTACCACCACCACCACCTTCTCCACCACCACCACCATCATCAGCAGCAGCAGCAGCAGTGCGTGACGCGGCCAGTGAATTTGACCTCGACGGCACTTGTATAATTATTTGTGGCCCGTTCGATGTGGGTTCTCATCGACTCTGGCAGAATGTTAATGGCTACGGACGGCTCATTTTTCTCCCGATTGTTACATCACCAATTGGTTTCGGGTTAGGGGCCTGGGTTCGATTACAGCCAGAGGGGGCGGGAGAGCAGGACGTGCCCGGGTTTGAGAAGGGACCGGCGAG
This sequence comes from Lampetra fluviatilis, assembly GCF_964198595.1. Lineage (NCBI taxonomy): Eukaryota > Metazoa > Chordata > Hyperoartia > Petromyzontiformes > Petromyzontidae > Lampetra > Lampetra fluviatilis. Next base: position 37,793,099 of record NC_136275.1, on the reverse strand, counting down.
GTGGGGAGGCAGGTCGGGGGGGGGGCTCTGACGGGATACTGCGAGACACTGGGAGACGTAGGGAGACACGGGAAGCCAAATGGGGGCAGGGGGAGATACCTGGAGGAATCGGGGGGAGATGTGGAGACACCGAAGAGAAAGGGAAGAGACACGGGGAGCCACGGGGAGGGGTAGCAGACATCAGGGGACACGGAGAGACACGGGGAGGAGTGGGAGACATCTGGGGACACGGGGAGACACGGGGGGGGGGGGGGGGTGGGAGACATCAGGGGACACGGAGAGACATGGGGGGGGGAGTGGGAGACATCAGGGGACACGGGGAGACACGGGGTGGGGGGGTGGGAGACATCAGGGGACACGGAGAGACATGGGGGGAGGGGAGTGGGAGACATCAGGGGACACGGAGAGACACGGGGTGGGGGGGTGGGAGACATCAGGGGACACGGAGAGACACGGGGGGGGGAAGGGGTGGGAGACATCAGGGGACACGGAGAGACATGGGGGGAGGGGAGTGGGAGACATCAGGGGACACGGGGAGACACGGGGTGGGGGGGTGGGAGACATCAGGGGACACGGAGAGACACGGGGGGGGGAAGGGGTGGGAGACATCAGGGGACACGGAGAGACATGGGGGGGGGAGTGGGAGACATCAGGGGACACGGGGAGACACGGGGAGGAGTGGGAGACATCAGGGGACACGGAGAGACATGGGGGAGGGGAGTGGGAGACATCAGGGGACACGGGGAGACACGGGGTGGGGGGGTGGGAGACATCAGGGGACACGGAGAGACACGGGGGGGGGAAGGGGTGGGAGACATCAGGGGACACGGAGAGACATGGGGGGAGGGGAGTGGGAGACATCAGGGGACACGGGGAGACACGGGGTGGGGGGGTGGGAGACATCAGGGGACACGGAGAGACACGGGGGGGGGGAGGGGTGGGAGACATCAGGGGACACGGAGAGACATGGGGGGGGGGGGAGTGGGAGACATCAGGGGACACGGGGAGACACGGGGAGGAGTGGGAGACATCAGGGGACACGGGGAGACACGGGGAGGAGTGGGAGGCATCAGGGAACACGGGGACGCCGGGACGATTTGTTTTCGTCCGTCGGTGCCTTGTCGCCATGGCTTGTTGTAATTAGAGCCATTATGTAATCATTTCTCGTGCACTTAATAATTTACCTGATGAAAGCATCGATCGCGGGCGTTAGGCAATATTAAATTATGGGCGCTGTCATTGATTTTCAGCTGTGTTATAAAACGTGTCTCCCGGAATGCGTTTAGCATCGATTATGCGCAAGGCGCCATGAACCGAACACTACAACAACGACGGGAGCGCTTCCTAAGGCAGCCACGCAGCCAGACAGGCGGACGGACGGACGTAGTAGGGTTTATCGATAGACAGACAGGCAGACACATTTAGAGGCGGACAGATGGCCAAATGGATGGTCAGATAAACAGGCGGTCTTGTGGATACGCAGACAGGTAGACGGGCAGGTGGATGGATACGCACACACACAGATAGAGAGACATGCGGGTACGCAGATAGACGGACAGACAGATTTACAAATAGACACGACCAACAAACATGCCCCCCCCGCCACCCCCCCGCCCCTAATTCAATGTCAGCCAGAGCCTTTGCCCGAGTGCAGGGGCGTGCTGGACCTTCAAGTGAACCACTGTAGTCTGCGCTCCTTAGTATGTTCGAATGTTGAACTTCTAGATTTGAAGTTTTCGTGACTGCAAGGATCTCTTTGGTTCTTTCGGTAAAGTCACGAAACGTCGTGTTTTAATTTAGTTATTTTCATTTTTTTGGATTATTTTTTTTTTCACCTACGCGATTTTACCTATGTTGAACTTCATTTCCACCGCACGTAGCCAAGGTTCGGGGGAAGGACAACAAACTCACCACGAAAGGCGGTTCTAAAGAAAAAGGAGTCTTTAATGTAGATTTACAAGTACACAGTGAGCTTCCTAATATGGGAAGGGGAGAGCGTTCCAGACGGCCCCAGGTGCGCCGCCTTCGCTCGTCGATGGCCGAGCCAACATCCGCTGCGACGGAGTAACGGGAACATTGCACGAACTTTGTCCCACTCTCTCCTCGGAAGCCCTCTCGCCGTGGCCGGCAGCAGAATCTCGACATTGGCATCGATCTCCTGCCGCACCCACCTTGGCTGCTGGCGTCACGCGTGAGATCGGGAAGGAGGTCGGCGAAGTGAACGGCGTTCACGTGCACCTTCGCGCGTGAACCATTCGCGATTCGACTCATGTGCGCGTGCGTTTCATTCTATCCGAGTTATATCTTGTTATTGTTTTATTATTATTAAAAAAAATCCACACCACTCAATCAGCCCAATAACTCAGACAATGTGGAGCTGACCCCTGTGTGTTGTGTGAATGTACGGAGCTGGACTGTGTGTTGTGTGAACACACGTGCTGCTGCTACTGCTGCTATGGATGTTTGGATTTTGCATTCTCCGCGTTTTTGTTTATGCCAGGACCACCCCCACCCCCCCGCCCCCCCGCCCTCCCCCGCCCCCCTCTCCATCCATCACCCCCGGGGGGCGATCGAGAGAGGTGCGAGTTGAGTGAATTCATCTGAGGTTCCGTATCCGTCCGATCGGGGGAGCTTTGCTTCTTACAAAAAATGTTTTCGGTTTAATAATTAAAATATAAAAATGTAATCGTTTCAATTAAGAATTTCAAAACATTGCAGAATCAGAATATGCATTCATACTGGAGGAATCCGATGAGCTATGAGGCTCTTTCCCACCCACAAACGTACAGTACTTTTCACCGATGTGCAGGGGTTAAAGTAATTCCATCCCGTCCCTCGAAGGTGGCACGTCTCGGATCTGCGAAGGAGTCCGCGCTCGCTCTGCGTTTCACGATCTCGTTCACAACAGCGAGAGTTCGCCCATTGAATGAAGTCGACGACTCCCGGTGACAGTGCCGGATTAAGCTAGAGCGGGGCCTGCAGCATACGTTTTAAAGGGAACCTAAATTAACAAACAAAAAACAAACACATAAATATTAAAACACAAAATTTTAACTTGCATAGTAAAGTCATTGTATGTTTTCATTTGCTATACAGCCAGATAATACGACGAATCGATAACCTTAAACACCCGGCCGTGCATTAAAGTTGAAGGCAGTATAGTACTATAGCAATAGAGCAAGTGCAGAATCACTGAGCCGGAATTGATAGCTTGAAAGCATTTAGCGCGGGGCCCTTGAAAGTGCGGGGCCCGTAGCTACTACATATGTAGTAGCTACTACACATGTAGCTACTACACATGTAACTACTACATATGTAGCTACTACATATGTAGCTACTACTAGTGTAGCTACTTTTGCTACTCGGATAATCCGGCACTGCCCGGTGCACGCGATCACCACAAAGACCCCGAGTCATCGAGAAACAGCGAGCGAGCGAGCCAGAGATAACCCCCCCCCCCTCCAACTCACCCCACCACCACCACCACCACCTCCTCCTCATTCTGCATTTCATTATCTTGCAGCCAGAGTTAATTACAGATTCCTAATCAAAAGTATAATTTGACAATTACGCCATTTGCTTTGTGGATGCTCACTTGGGCGCGGGCGATAGCATAGTGTGTGTGTGTGTGCGCGCGTTCCACGAGTCGCTGGTAATTTTTCAATTAATCTTAACAAGCACCCAGATTGTACCGCCGATCCTCCTTTCTGTTACTGATACCTAATTAACGTACGCCTGAGTGCGCAATAATACCGTAATAATAGACGCGATAACAATTATAATGATGATGATGATGACTTTCAGCATTCACGCGTAATAGTTCAATTATTACGCGGAATGTGTCAATTGCTGCGAATTTGTCAACACAGACGCTGCCTCCCCACGCATACAGCACCTCCGACGAGCACGATTGGTTACGCACGGTGCGTAAGAACTTCATCGTGCACACACCGTCTCGCTGTGCGCGCAACGACCGATGCAGCAGGCACGGCGGCCAGTCTGTTGCAGTAGTAGTGAGAGCAGTCGTCTTCATTGCAAGGCCCGCGGGCTACTGGCAGTTCCTGACATGCGACCGCCGGCAATCTACAAGGAGTGACAGCACCACCGCCATCGTTGCCGTGCTGCTGTCAAACCCCCAATGGGGTCAAATGCGTCGCGGCCCCCGCACTGACGATGTCGCATCAACGAAATTGCCCCCCTCCCGCACCCCCCCCCCCCCTCTGAACATTAGCGAACAACACTGAGTTCTATCAACATGAACCCCATTAAACCCAGGGGCATTCCGAATCTACCGCGTCCTCCCGGCCGTCCGCGGCCCTGCCAGCCGTTGACGGCAGCTGTCAAGTGCGCAGGCGGTGCAACTGCACCCTGGCCGTCGCTTGTTTCAGGGGAACAGGCGCCCGGCCTACCAAGAGGAGTGAGGGATGAGACAGGGAACGGCCCTGCCACCGTTGTACGCCTGGCACCAGGGCCGCATGCTGCTACTCACCACGCTGCGTAGACACGAATCGCTTGCAAGTCTTTGGATCTCTGCGCCCGCTCGTGCACAACTTAATTGTATATGCTACGAAGGGCCTTCGGCCGAAACGTCGCCTAATATAATGTATACGTAAATTTCCCTTTAATGCCACAGTGTTATTGACGAATTTCTTTCCAGTTATTTTACGACTATGGGCTCTCGATCAGCAGTGTGGCTATCGAGTGTGCAGGCTGGAGCAATTGCATAGCTCCCCCGTGCCCCCCCACGCCTCGAGTCGAGGGGGCCCAGGTGCTGCCGGGCTACGAAGCGGTGAGGTGGGGGGGGCATGACATTCCTGGCACCGGGGAGCCCATGTCAGCAGCGCCAAGCCACGCGTGTGGATGGCAGTGCCACGAGCCGCTGCGCATCCACAGACACCCCCCGAACTGGTCGCATCCGTTACGCCCAGCGGTGGTGGGCAACCGGAATAAGAAGATTCGCCAAATTATTTTTGTTTTCGAATTCGGTCAACAACAACAAACAACAACAACAACAAAAACCCCCACACCCTAAATATTTTAAGAGCCGCAATGCACTGTGGGTGAGTAGGAAACGGCGGTCCTTAATAAATAGGGGTCACGAAGCGGTCATTAATGAGCCGCATGCTGCCGACCCCTTCACGATGCACCATCGCGCCGCGCGGACGAGAGGGGATGCTACTCTCCTCCCCCCTCCACCCTATCTTCGTGATTACTTCATTAGGCATTTCTGTTCAAGCGCCGTTCGAGCGAAACGGGGAGAATTCAACCCGCATCGGGAACAACTCCGCTGGTATTCCCCGCGGAGGCCCGCACCTTCACATTCACCCTCAACGCGAGTCTAACCCGAGCCCTAACGTGTCCCGAGTATAGCAGCACTTCTATCAATCCACTTGCCGGACGAGGACCTTCCCACATTACGCGGCGCCACGGTGGCTATGAGATGTTAACTACCTCGCCTGGTATACAGGAGGTCGTGGGTTCGATCTCGACCCTGACGATGCCCGCTGTTTCTTTGGAGTTCGCCTGTCTCTCTCTCATCATCATCACGGTGGCTATGGGATGTTAACTACCTCGCCTGGTATACAGGAGGTCGTGGGCTCGATCCCGACCCTGACGTCTGCTGTGTATATTTAGTTTACACGTTCTCACCGTGGTCGCGGTCATTCCCCTCCACATCATCTAAACGGGCGTTTAGATGATTCGGCCGCTGTAAATTTCCACATCGCGATAAGCCACTTCGGTGAGCTGTTATTCGTGGTCAGGTCGCTTTTGGAAGAGGAGAGTTCCATAGCTCAGTGGGCTTCACGTGGTGAAATATTTGAAACAAAGTTTAGTTCACTTGACCATACGTCACCACGCTGGTCAGCGCAGGCCGGTGACGGCGGAGAACACAGACGTTGTGGAGGGGAGCCATATAAGTACCGTACAGTAACGACAACGGATATTCCTGCTGCTGCACAGCCCTCTGATGTTGTCGACCCGGTGTACAATGGTGGCGACCCATCAAAGGCTCTTAAAAGCCCGTTCAGCTTTCGAGATCTGGCGCGTTCCGATGGACCAGATCACGACCACCCCTTTAACTTGCATCGCAATCTCCGAATCTTAACCCTAAACCTCCACTCCTAACATTCACTCGAGATTCACTCCACCGCGATACTGCTCATCCTATCTTAACTCTGATCATTATCACGTTATCCATAGCCTTATCAACACGTTATCCATAGCCGTGGCATCTCTTTCCAACCCGACACTTAAGCTTACTTTCAACCCCTTGCCCGACCTAGCCTCAACCCTAATCTTCACACCAACCCGCTAATAACATTCACAGCAACCCTCTAATGCAGCGTTCCTCATTTGCAAGGCCCGCGGGCCACTGGAGGGCCCCTGGTGGCCTTTAGTGCGGCCCCTGGCGCGTGGCCTCCGACAAGACGCAGCACGCTTCGTGCTGTCAAACTCGATGGTGTCACGTGTGTGGTGGTCCTCACGCTGATGCCGCCTATCGGCGAAAGCGGCCCCCCAATCTGAAAATCAGTGAAGAACCTACTTCAGCAGTTTTGTGCTTGCTGTGGTTGTCCCACCTAATGACGATTGCTTGCGTTGCGATCGAAACGTCGTGATCTATTATTTTTCTACCTACGTGACTTTACCGAAAGAACCAAAGAGTATGGATTCCTGCAGTCACAAAAGCTTAAAATCAAGATTAAACCACCACCCTCATGTAAACCCCAACACTGGTACCACTCTTATGCCGAACATTTCCCGTCATGTCACGAGCCCAACCCCTCATAATACAGGACAGGGTACTGCTTCTTCTTCTTCTACCGCTCACCGCGACCCCTGCAGATACTAATATTACCATGTTCCATTCACGTTCACCATACACCTAACCCAGAGATTCATTTCTCACTCGATTTTCCGGATTCGCTGATTATTGGCCTGGAGAGTAACGATTAACGTTTTTAAGGCCCTAACTACGACTACCACTTGAGCACAAGGTACGCCTATCCATATTTATTCTGCTGTTAGTATTATTATGATTGTATGCGTTATCGACCCTATACTCCTACGAGCAGGTTTATAAGCTTAATTAAGGTCCAAATAGGAGCGAGATGGGTATGGCTGTTTGACGAACCGATCATCCTTCGAGAGCAGCTTTGTTCCAGAATGTTCCAGCTGAAATTAAGCATTTCCCCAACCCAGAACCCACATTCCCGAACTTCTTTCGTTCAATTAAATAATTTAAACTTTTTTAAATTTTATTTGACCAAGTAAGGCCCACTGAGCTATGTAGCTTTTTTTTTTTTAAAGCGGCCCGGTCATAAATGATGGCTCAACGGAGTGGCTTATCACGTGGACTTTTTTTAGCAGCCTAAGACTCTTCAAGGATGCTTTTAAAAGTGGGGGGAAAAACCGGACGACCCGGACAAAAATCCACGCGACCACAGGGAGAGAGACACGCAACCTCCAAATGTACAGGCGTCAGGGTCGGGAATCCAACCCACGACTCTTGCATGCTAGGCGAGGTAGTTAACATCTCGCAAACTACCTCGCCTAGCATGCTACGGATGCGTTTAATGTCCAGTTGGTTGTCCTTCCCCCGCACGGTTGGCTGCGTAAGGTGCAAAAGAAGTCCAACACACACACGCTACATCAATGCCCCCCCCCCGCTGCCGCCCATCGTACCCCTAACCCCCCATCCATCGCGCCTCCTCCACGTGCCCCCCCCCCACCTCCTTCCTCTTCGTGGCGCGCCGCACTAAAGGTCACACGTTCGGCGCTGGGTCGGGGAAAGTGGCGGTCGTTTGGCTCCGTTAGCCTCGAGGCAAACTGCGCCACGGAAGTCCACGAATCTCATATCGCGTGCGAAGAGAGAGGGCGACCCACGGAGCGGGGTGCAGCAGTGGGGGAGTTGGGGGGGGTGCAGATGGGGAGGGGGGAGGGGCTTAGTGGGGGAATGCGGGGGAAGCTAGAAGTGTGTGTGTTGGGAGTGTGGTGATGGTGATGGGAGTGTGATTGGACGCCGTGGTGGCCAGATGTTAAACTCCCTTGTCTGGTATGCAGGAGGTCGTGGGTTCGATCTCGACCCTGATGCCTGGATATTTGGAGTTTGCGTGCCTCTCTCCCCGTGGTCGCGTGGATTTTTCTCCGGGTCCTCCGGGATTTCCCTCCACATTTAGAATCGACGTGACATTCAATGGGGAGGAGATTGAGCGATGAAATTAGCTCGTGTGCTGGAGCGAGATGCATTTATTGCTTCCCGCATCCGTGCGAGAGAAGGCGCCAGCTTGTACAGGCCTTCGTACAGCAGTGGACAGATCATGGCCGATGGTGATACTGATAATGAATGGTGATGATCAGCTGTTGCCGATGGGTAGAGTGATGCTGCCCGTATCGTAAATGCATTTATTGGGCTTCTATACAACAACAAAAAACCCACGCACAGTGCTATAACCACAGCACCCTCTCTGTGCGTGCCATAGACTCTGCCCCTCTACATGGGTCTGTGATCGCGACATCATCCGGAAACCCCTCCCGATCTCGTGTCCGATCTCAAACACTAAGCAGGGTGTTGAGCCTTGTGGATGGAGCTTTGGACAAACGACTACCGTGCATGGCGAATGATATAAGCTCCTGCGGGGGGCTACGTTGCGGGCAGCAGAAGTTGCAGATGCAGCGAAATCCATTGTCTGCGGTCGAGTAATTATGGTTGTCGGGGCCAGTGGTGGCCAATCCATCCCAAGCACCGTGGTGGTCCATCCTGGTGGATCTCACCTGGTGCATCTCGCTGGCGACTTCAGCAAGACACGAGTCAACAATTACCCCGCACGCCTTGAGCGCCGTGACCACCGCTGTGCCAAGTCACACAACAGGTTTCGCTGCGGAATTTTTGGGAATCACATAAAAGGAAAGCAACCCCTACGTGCCGCTCAGTGGCCGATTCCCCCCCCCCCACCTCCACCCACCCCTCTCTATTCGTCGCGCATGCGCAGTACGGAAAAGACAGCCGTCAGCCCCCCACCCCCGGGCCTCTCACCTCCGCCTGTCACTCAAGCCGTGGTGGGTTAAACAGCGTGAACGCGAAGATCGAGGAGGCTCGCAAGCGCGTGCCGTGGATGAATCGGGTTGAGAAGCACCGTGGGATATCGCGTTGTTTCGACATTCCAATAACTAGCGCCGTCTATCGGTAGAAGTAATTTTTGTTGTTGTAAATTGACGGATTCTTAAGTCGGGGATTTTGAGAATCGCCGTTGTTGATGTGTCTTGAGAAGCACAGCAAAAACTTGAGTGGATCCCACGCACGTATCGCGATCCACGGCTTGCCCACCGCTGGCAGAGAGGTTCCGTGTCGTTATTGGGAAAGTTTGCTGATGTCGGGAGTGTGGTTTTGAGTGGACGTGTGGCTGGTGGTGAACGATGGATGTGATGTTGGGCAATGTGCCGCACGTGTTGATGCGGTGAGAGCAATTTCGTGGGCGATGTGATGAACTGGTGAGCGTGATGGCGTTGAAGATAGCGATGGTAGAGGCAGTGGGATGTTAGAGTGGGAATGGTGATGATGGGGGGAGAATGATGGTAGAGAAAGGTCGATCATGTTTAGATCGTGATGGTATAGTGGGTGCGATGGTGGTGATAGCGTGGTGATGTGATGAGCGTGGTGAGTGTGATGGTGGTGATGGTGTGGTGATGTAATGGCCGTGGTGAGTGTGATGGTGGTGATGGTGTGGTGATGTAATGGCCGTGGTGAGTGTGATGGTGATGATAGTGTGGTGATGTAATGGCCGTGGTGAGTGTGATGGTGGTGATGGTGTGGTGATGTAATGGCCGTGGTGAGTGTGATGGTGGTGATGGTGTGGTGATGTAATGGCCGTGGTGAGTGTGATGGTGGTGATGGTGTGGTGATGTAATGGCCGTGGTGAGTGTGATGGTGGTGATGGTGTGGTGATGTAATCACCGTGGTGAGTGTGATGGTGGTGATGGTGTGATGATGTGATGGCCATGGTTAGTGTGGTAGTGAGGATGGTGTGGTGATGTAATGGCCGTGGTGAGTGTGAAGGTCAGGATGGTCTGGTGATGTAATCACCGTGGTGAGTGTGATGGTGGTGATGGTGTGGTGATGTAATGGACGTGGTGAGTGTGATGGTGAGGATGGTGTGGTGATGTAATGACCGTGGTGAGTGTGATGGTGGTGATGATTTTTGTTCATGTTTTTGTTTTTTGTTTGTTGCGGTTGCACCCGATTCAAGAGCCGAATGGCTCACAGGGCTATACCTAATAAATGAACTTGAACTTGATAGTGTGGGGAGCGGTAGTGTAGTGGTTAGCGCGCTGCGCTACGAACCTTTAGAACCGAGTTAAATTCCCGTGCACGGCCAACACCCAGTTACGATTATCTAAACCCGTCCTGAGCCTCCCCTAGGTAGACTCAGCCTCAATTGAGTATTTGGAGCTGTGTTTTGTGAACATCGCCACTGGGGAGACAAAGGCGGACAGGCATGGTGCTGGCCACCCACTCCCTCATGTGCCTTGCAGGTGTTCGTTCACAGCACCTGCATCAATAGTCTGTTAAGGCTATTCTGGGGACCTTTGTCTTTGGTGTTGGTGATCGTGTGATGGTATCCTGATCGTGGTGAGTATGATGGTGTCGTGAAAGACAGGGGAGCGACAGTAACAGAATAAACGAATCCCCCAACAGCATCGCTACCGCTCTCATGCCACATCTCAGTTTAAACTAAACTAGTAAACTATTTTATTTTTAATTTTTACCAGGCGAAGGCACGCTGAGCTTTAATATCTCTTTTTCAAAAGCGACCTGGCTCTCACAAATGATCGCTCAACGAAGTCGTTCATCGCGTGGACATTTCTCGCAGACAAACGCACTAAACGCGTGACGTTGATTCCAAATGTGGAAGGAAAAAAGGCAGGACCCGGAGAAAAATCCACGCGACCACGGGGAGAACACGCAGACTCCAAATACACAGGCAGGCGACAGGGTCGCAATCGAACCTAAGACTTCCTGTATACCAGGATAGGGAGTTGGCATTTCGCCACCGTAGCAGCTGTGTTGGGAGTCGGGGGGGAGTGTGAGAAATGGGGGGGGGGGGGAGCGGGGGGCTAGAGCCATATCCAAGGGACATAACCGCACACCCCCCCACCGACCCGCTGTGTAACCTGAACGCACACAGCACGCTCCCATTAATGCCACTTTCACCAAACGAACCCAAATCACAACTCGGCGACGTTGCGTGATTCCCATCGCTTACCCGGGCCGCGCACGGAATGAGAACGACGAAACGAGAGAGAGAGTGAGAGCGAGAGAGATGCGGGTGGAAGAGAGAGAGGAGAGAGAATGAGCGGTAGAGTGACCGAGAGAGTGACCGAGAGAGTGAGCGAGAGAGAGTGAACGAGAGAGTGAGCGAGAGGTGGGGGTTTTACATAATGCTAAGTTTAAAAATGTAAAAAAAAAAATACGAAATGATGAACGAAGCAAAGTGCCGAATACACCGAGCATCTTCTTGTTTCCACTGATCGTAAAAAGAGAGAGAGAAGGAGACACGGGGTTAGAGCGAGGGAGAGAGGGAGGCAGAGATGAGAGCGAGCGAGGAGGCGACAGAGGAAAGACAGAGAAGAAAGACTGGGGGAGGGCGGGGGGGAGATGGGGTGGCGGTGGTGGGGGGAGGGCAAGAAAATCGTTGAAGGAGCAGATCGCCCCGGGTCGTGGATGTCACGACATGAGCGCGATCTCGCCACGTCCCAGTGAACACGCGACGGTGACGTGTCGCCTGACGGCTCCTCGGGCTCGAGTCGAGGACGTGTAGCTGCTCACGGCGTTCTCGCGCTACGCGTCACATACACGGGCTGCGATGATGATGGAGGCTACGTGGATGCGCCGTTGTGCCGATCGATTACTGGTCGATTCCCAAGGCTTTTGCGATGCACTTGGACATGTGTTGTTTCACGGCAGTCTGGTCAATCTCCCCTACCCCTCCCTCTCCCCAACCCACCTCCCCCCACATGATGCAATCAAACCAGACCGCATTGACACATCTGCGTGCAGAGTGAATGAAGCACGGGGCAGGATTTCAGCTCAGGTGCTGAAGTCCGTAAAATATGTCCCACCCACCCACCTCCCTCCCTGCTGTTGAGGGTAGAGGTCCGGCTGGTTGGGGAGGGGGAGGGAGGGTGGGGCGTTGTGGGGTGGTGGGGCTCGTAAACTATTCCACTGGAAATTGAGTCGTCACACGCTCATCATTGACCCGATGTGATGTTGTACGTCGCCGGGCTCTTATTTAAATCCACCGCTGGATGTTGACGACCTCACCAAGCGGTGCGGGGTATCATGTGCGGGTTCATTTTACCATGCGCCAGCATCGCTGGTCAGTGATGGGCTTGGCGAATGTGGTAAGCGAGCAGACATCGTGGGGACATAGAAGTGCAGTAGAGCAAAACATGGCTTCTGCCGCACCGCCTTCACGGCGAAATTTTGGCTATAATTCCAGGTCCGAGAATGTCAAAATATATATCAGTTTGAATGCCACGCAAATGAGCATTGCTTCTCTTATTATTCGGGCGAGTGGGATAGATGAAGTGTGACGTTTTGAGAAGATCACTTGAAGAGGATGTTGGCAGTGGTTCTGTAATGCCCACTTCGGCGGGTCGTTTTTTTTCATCACGGGGCGATGAATTGCTTCTGCGAGACTTTGACACCGCGACTCAGATAGTGCAGTCAGAATAATGTTTGGCAAAATAAAAAATTTGTATTTGAAGAAAAATGCACAACAGCGCCATCGTGACCTCGCACAAACGGGACGGAACTCCTGGCCCTACTGCTGCCCTTGTGACTGCAGCAGTCACAAAGGCAGCAGTAGGACCAGCTGTAGGGGCAGTGTGAGCGAGTACGTGTGTGCACGGTTGCGTAGTTCGATTCCCGCTCGCCGGCGGGGAGCGGTTAGCGTAGCGGTTAGCGTAGCGGTTAGCGTAGCGGTTAGCGTAGCGGTTAGCGTAGCGGTTAGCGTAGCGGTTAGCGTAGCGGTTAGCGTAGCGGTTAGCGTAGCGGTTAGCGTAGCGGTTAGCGTAGCGGTTAGCGTAGCGGTTAGCGTAGCGGTTAGCGTAGCGGTTAGCGTAGCGGTTAGCGTAGCGGTTAGCGTAGCGGTTAGCGTAGCGGTTAGCGTAGCGGTTAGCGTAGCGGTTAGCGTAGCGGTTAGCGTAGCGGTTAGCGTAGCGGTTAGCGTAGCGGTTAGCGTAGCGGTTAGCGTAGCGGTTAGCGTAGCGGTTAGCGTAGCGGTTAGCGTAGCGGTTAGCGTGCTGCATTACGAACCCGGCGACCCGAGTTCGATTCCCGCTCACGGCCATCACCAGTGACGATTATTTGAACCGGTCCTGGACTTCCCCTAGGTCGACTCAGCCTCAAATGAGTACCTGGCGTGATGTGTAAACATCGCCACTGGGAAGACAAAGGCGGTCGGGCGTGGTGCTGGCCACCCACCCCCTCGTGTGCCGTTCCGGCCTTCATAGGTGCTCGCTAACAGCACTTGCCCCTCCAGTCTGTTAAGGCTATACGTGGGATCTTTGTCTGTGTCGTTGCAGTTCGATTCGCGCTCACTGGAAACACCGGTGACGAATACTTGAATGGATTATGGGCCGACACCGAGGGCGACTCAGCCTCAAATGACGAGTACCTGGTGATGGTGGTGTGTAAAAAAACCACGAGCACTGGGGAGACAAAGGTGGCTGGTTTGGCGTGCTGCGACAGCAAAAAAATCCCTTGGGTTTGACGTTCCGGCCTTCTTCATAGGCGCTCGCCACTTGCCCTAACAGTCTATTCGAGGCTAAGATATTCTCCCCTCCGATATTAGAAAGCCAATGGAGCCACCGCACTCTTAAATCTAATCTTGAAAAAACTCATTAATTGTTGCGTTCGGTTTGATGTCCTTCCCCCGCATCTCCGATTAGCGCGCTTGGCTACGTTGGGTGCGGAAGAAGTTGAACACGCACCATACAAGGCTGGACGGGGAAGCTTTCTCTCTTCGTCCTTTGCAGGAGCCAGGGGGCAGTAAGGCAGTTGGGAGCAGCAGCGGGGGCATGAGCAGCAACAGAGACAGTCACAGGGATAGCAGCAGCAGGGGCAGTCAGAGGGGGCAGCAGCTGCAGGGGCGAGTGGGTGGTTGACCGGCCGGCGGAGGCGTTGCATGAGAACGTCTGTGAGAATGTTGGGCTTTTATTGAATCCTTTTTTTTGTATCTGTGCATTTGTACATGTACAGTATAAACATACGTCTGGCGTTAGCTGCCAAAACACACAGCAATTGTAACCAATGACAACTACCCCAAGCTCCGGCTTTTCTTGCCGCCGCACGCGATTTTTTTGTATTATTTTACGGGGGGATGGGATATGGGGGTGGGGTGTTTCTGGAACCACAGTTTTACAATGTAAAAAAAAACCCACCCCAAATAAGTGTTTAATGCAATTGCATCGATAAAATTAAATGACACACTTCGGGTAGAGAGAGAGGGAGAGAACCACACCAAACACTGAACGATAATGTACAGCCTACAGCCTTCTAATAATTGTCTAATCGCTACGGGTTGTTGTTGTTGCTGCTGCTGCGTGTGTTTGTGTGGAAGCACAATAGTTAATTTATTCAATGTGAGAGGCGCGCGTCTTTTTGGGGGGGGGGGGCGGGGGAGGGGCGGAGGATGGAGGGGGGGCAATCAACATGTTATTATTTCCCTTCTTTATATTTCCATCGCGTCATACTAGTTATGGGGGTTGATTCCACCACGACCACCACAACCACCACCATCACCACGACGACTCACGTGGTGGTGGTTCACTCACGGATTGTTGCACCCGTAAGGTGAAACAGTTGGGGGGGGGTGGTGGGGGGTGTTGTGGTGGTGGTGGTGGGGGGGGGGCGGGAGACAGCCCCCCTCGTCACCGACTTCAGGTGAAGGTAACGAAGGTGTGTGGTGAATGTCCTAGAGTCATCATCATCACTCGACACGTTACAAGACACGCGCGCTCATCTCGGCTCGTGGACCGTGCCTCGAATCTCGGCAGTGGCGGGGGGAGGGGAGAGGAGGTGGGGGGAGACAACCCATACTGTACAGAAGACCATCGTCACGTCTAAATAGAATACTGTATGATACAATAGATTAATTTATGTCATTTCATTTCGTTTAACTTTTTTACAAAAATAATAAAAACGCATTGAGGTATAAAAGAAAGAAAGGAAGGAATCAAAGGACGGACGGACGCAACGAGGGTTAAGGGGAAGAACTGGAACTGAACTTGGGTTTTTTTTTCTTCTTCCGAAGGAAAATCTCTCGAGAGTCAACTTGGGTGGCGCGTGGTGCCGTGTAGTGCCGTGTTGGCACGTGGTGCCGTGGTGCCGTGTCGTGCCGTGTAGTGCCGTGGTAACGCGTGGTGCCGTGTAGTGCCGTGGTAACGCGTGGTGCCGTGTAGTGCCGTGTTAGCGCGTGGTGCCGTGGTGCCGTGTCGTGTAGTGCCGTGGTAACGCGTGGTGCCGTGTAGTGCCGTGTTAGCGCGTGGTGCCGTGGTGCCGTGTCGTGTAGTGCCGTGGTAACGCGTGGTGCCGTGGTGCCGTGTCGTGCCGTGTAGTGCCGTGGTAACGCGTGGTGCCGTGGTGCCGTGTCGTGCCGTGTAGTGCCGTGGTAACGCGTGGTGCCGTGGTGCCGTGTCGTGCCGTGTAGTGCCATGGTAACGCGTGGTGCCGTGTAGTGCCGTGTTAGCGCGTGGTGCCGTGTCGTGCCGTGTAGTGCCGTGGTAACGCGTGGTGCCGTGTAGTGCCGTGTTAGCGCGTGGTGCCGTGGTGCCGTGTCGTGCCGTGTAGTGCCGTGGTAACGCGTGGTGCCGTGTAGTGCCGTGTTGGCACGTGGTGCCGTGGTGCCGTGTCGTGCCGTGTAGTGCCGTGGTAACGCGTGGTGCCGTCCCGTGCCATGGTGCCGTGCCGTGTTGACGCGTGGTGCCGTGCCGTGTTGGCGCGTGGTGCCGTGCCGTGTTGGCGCGTGGTGCCGTGTCGTGGTGCCGTGCGGATGTGCGAGTAAAGCAGAGGGCAGATGGGGGTAGGGGGGGGTCATCCTCACGTCGTCTCTCTCGGGTCTCACACCGGGTCGCGGTGACCCGCGCGTGTGGTCACGGGTAGAGAGAGAGAGACAGACAGAGAGACACACACGCGTACACGCACACAAAATGCCCCACATTTTTTGTTGTTGCCACAGAGATTAGCAGTGGATAAGGCTGGACACATTCTCTCGCGATGCTCGGGTTTGTTTCGTGTTATATATATTTTTTCTCTCGTGAGTATGGTTTTTATTTGTTCACGGGGCGATGTGGCCGCTCACAAGAAACCTTCTGGCGGAGGCGTTTCTCGCGTGAATCAGCTCCGACGCAGAGTTCTGTGGAAGACGAGGAAGGGGGGGGGGAAGAAAGGGGGCGGGGGGAGAAAGTGGGCGGGGGGGGAGAGGGGGCGGGGGGTAGAGAGAAGCGGGTCCCGAAGCAGGTTTCGTGTGCATGGCTTCAACTTGTGCGCCTAGCCATTGGAGCTCTTTTCGAGAGGAAGGTTACATGTTTTCAGTAGGGGGTGAAGCGGCTGTATCCACCCCTGTACAGACTGGCCTGAAACACACGCGCACAGGCAGACACACGAACACGCACACGCGCACAGGCAGACACACGAACACGCACACGCGCACACACACACACACGCGCACAGGCAGACACACGAACACGCACACGCGCACACACAGGCGGAACACGGAGAGACGCGCGCGCGCCCACACACACACACGCGCACACACACACGCGTGTACAGGCAGGCCAGACGTGCACGCGAACACACACGCACACGCACGCCCAACAGACACACGTACACACATGCGCACGCAGAGACACAGACACACACGCCCACACACAGACACACACACGTGAGGAAGGACACTTGGCAACACCAAACAACGGACTTGTTATATTTCCCCCCCCCCACCCTTTTTGACACTCAAATGGCACTCCCGTTCAAATTCCTGAGCCCTAATTAAGCGGCGCCGTGGTCCAGAGGACGCTCTTGGCCCCGCTCAAGGATTCTCGGGGAGGCGGTGGTCAACTCGGCGCTGTGTCGGTGTCTCTGGGAGGCTCAACAAGGACACTTTGGTCAGCTGGCAGCCCCAACCCCAGCCACCCCACTCCACCTCGCCCACCCGACCCTACCTCACCCTACCCCACCCTACCCCACCCTACCCCACCTTGCCCACCCTACCCCACCCTACCCCACCTTGCCCACCCTACCCACCCACACCCCATCCACACCCCACCCCGCACTCCACCCACCTCATCCCAACCACCCCCATCTCACCCATCCATACTTGTTCAGCCCCGCCCAGAGCACACATCTTACTGCTCATACGTGTCAACTTTTGGCCGAACGTCAACACGGGGTTTGAACCGTTGGAAACAACGATGGCCCAACGTTGACCCAACGTTCCATGCTGGTTAGACGCCCCCCCCCCCTGCACCAATCCTCCGCTAATCCCGCACGATATTCAAGTAGTCCAGAACCGATCAGCGTGGGTGAAGTAAGGCCACACACCCCCCCCACCCTCTTCACGCAAGCGGAGGCCTTCAATCAGCAGTGCATTAACACAACAAATAACGTGCGGCATTAATGAGTGTCTTATGATGATGATGATGATATTCTTAATGAATTATTGACTAATTGAATGCACATTGGTGTACAAGAACATTTAACAAGACTCCAGGTTCCATAAAGAAGGGCCATTGCCCGAAACGTCACCAATTATACATTTCCTTTTACGCCCGCGATGTTATTGACGACTGTGTTGAGTTTTCTTGTGAACTGGAAGTAGACAACGTTATTGATTGATGCTTAGATGCAACGCAGTGGGCCATGGCCAATCGTGAGCAATTACCGTATTCTCAGGATAATAAGACGCAGCTCTCCCCCCCCTCCCCCTGCACAGTTTTTATTTTAAAAACAGCAAAAGTCATCCGATGCATGGGCGTCTTCTGATCCGTCAGAGCGCCGCTGCGTGAACGCTCCCGGATTTGTACATCTCCATCGGACACGTGGGGGACCTTCCACAAAGTTTCGGGTGCGTTTTGTTTTTGCTGAGTCGGGGGGGGGAGGGGGAGACTACGGTAATAGATGCTCCAGGGGTGGCTGGGGGTTGGGGCGGGTGGTGGAGGGAGGATGGGCAACGTGGTGGGGGTGGTAGGAGGGGGTGGGGGCTCACGCCACCCCCCGCCCCCCCCTCTCGCAGTGGACGTGAGACGCCACGACGGAATCGGGATGATGGAGACGAGCTTCGAGTGCCGGGAGCGATGCGCGATTCTCGCGGGCACGCGGAGCCCAATTAGGGGGCTCGCGGCTCCGCGGCGCGGCCACGGGCGGTTGCGAACGCGATACAGAGGCAAAGGCAAAGACCCCCAGCTCCGTATAGGCTCAATAGATTATCGGGACAAGTGCTGTTAGCGAGCACCTATGAAGACCATTGCGGCACAGCACGAGGAGATGGTGTGGACCGAACCACTCAAGGCGATGTTTAGATACAAACAGCGCCAGGTACTCATTTAAAGCTGAGTCGACCTAGGGAATCGAACGTGTTCAGCGCGATGAGCTGACCACTACGCTACCACTCGCCATCAATTCACTGCATACACAAATGCTCACTCATCATTCATACACAGCGCCGAGAGCGCGCACACACACACTCGCACATACACACATACACCCACATAATGCACTCACACACGAATCCATCGCACACACACTCGCACATACACACACATACATGCACTCACACACGAACCCATCGCACACACACACACTCGCAGATACACACACATACATGCACTCACACACGAATCCATCACACACACACTCGCACATACACACAGGTACATGCACTCACACACGAACTCATCGCTCACACGCTCACACACACTCACTCATGAGACACATACAACACAGCTGATTTATATATATACTCAACACTCGCCAGACAAAGATCCCCCGTATAGCCTTAACAGGCTTTTGGGGCAAGTGCTGTTAGCGAGCACTTATTGAGAATGGGTGGCCAGAACTACTCCCGGCCGCCTTTGTCTCCCCACTGGCGAGGTTCAAACACCGCTCCAGGTACTCATTTGAGGCTAAGTCGACCTAGGGGAGGCCCACGACCGGTTCAAACTCATCACGCACATACAAAAGACAATCAAGCAACCGCACTCATAACGCAGACAACAATAATAGCCTCAATTCGCCACTAAATGGCGGAGATTTGAAAGCAGCACTTGCACAATGTGAGCAGCACCTTGAGGTCAGGTGATTAGGCAAAGGTTGGCTGCTGTAAGGAGGTCACGGGCCAGACCCAGGTGTTACGAGTTAACGGAGACGACTGTCAGATCAGAGTTTGGGATCGTATCGCCTTTCTTGCCCTGAAGGGGAAGCCATAGCGGTGGCGCTGAAAGTTATTTTTTTGTAAGATATCACACAGTGTGACTTGTTATCGCGGGCAGCTGGGGCAGTTTCCATCTCCTCGGGAACTCGTGACCACCACTCATCCTTGCGGAGCCGCAAGGCTCTTCGAACTTGCGAGCGGAGGCTGATGTTACTTGTCCAGATTTTCGGTGCGTCGGATGCAATGTATGTGTGTGTGTACGGTGGACTTATTTTGCGCCGTACATAGCCAACCGTGCTGTTGCGAATGGTGAGGTCGGGACTTAGTCGGCTGCAGGAACACGTGGTCTGTGAGCCAGGCTCACTGGAGAGGTCTCCCAAACCTCACCGCTACACTCACAGCTCTCCATCATTATTTTATTCAGAGGATATCCTGCCCTGAGTAGAGGATTTCCCACCCCTGTGTGGGTGACAGTAGCTGGAGCCGAACCACCAGACGAACCACAATGTATTCTAGTTGCGCAGAGTTCCAGGCGGTGCCGGACCAGCTCCCGACAAGAGTAATGGCAGCCTCTTCTCCCAAGTAAGTGATTGGACAATACTCATAATTTTGATGAGTGCGGGTTGTTGAAGGAGTGGAGGCATAGAAGTACAGCACAATAAACCGCGGTGCCTTGCTCTCTGCTGCCCACAACGTAACCCCACATCCTATAACGCCTGCTATCCATCGCGGTCGCTCATCCAAACACCGCTATCCAGGCTCACAACTCCCTGCTTAGCTTCCTAGGCTCTACAGACGAGGTCAGCGGGCCAATTCTGGGCGATTCGGTCATAGGTCCACTTCGCGTGACACTCGCATGACGCTCACGCACAGAGGAACACAAATACACAAAAAAAAAGACACGGCATTTGAGAGGTCCCATTTGTAATGTGGAGGACGGATGAGCTGGCCCAGGGTGGAGGCGAGAGAGGGCCGCGAGGAGCGAGAGTGCGGCCCTTGTGATGGGTGAGTCATTGCCAACGGGAGCGAGGGATGGTGGACGTGGGGGGGGGGGAGGCGACGTGGGGGAGGGAGGAAGGGACGAGGGAGGGAGGGAGAGAATGGGTGAGAGTAAGGAGCGAGGAAGTGGAGGTAGGGATGGATGATGAAGGCAGAGAGAGAGAGAGGAATGTAGGGAGAAGTATCGAGAGGAAAGGGGAGGGGGGGGGGCATAGAGGGAAATATGAAGAGAGAGAGATTGGAATATGGAAAGAGAGATGGAGGGAGAATGGAGAGATAATTGCAGGAGGGATAGAGAGAGAGAGGGAGGGGGATGGTGAGACAAAGAGAGGGGAGAGAGATAGAGATATTTTAAAAAATTATATTACAAATATTACGTAGAAAACACAGGGGGAACATAGACATGGAGTAAGGAGAGAGGGGGTAGAGAGAGAGGTTGGGGGGGGGGGTAGACAGAGGGGGTAGAGAGAGAGGGAAGGGGTAAGGAGAGCAGAGTGTGAAATCTTTCATTTAAAAAGGAGGGGGTTAACATAAAGCAAAGCATAAAAAAACAAAAACTAAATGATGAACGAAGCAAAATTACGACTACACCGAGCATCTTCTTGTTTCCTCTGATCTTAAAAAAAGAGATGGAGAGAGGGATGAAGGGAGAGAGAGAGAGGGACGATGAGAGAGAGATGGAGGAAAGCAGTATGGAGAGGAAAGGGAGGGATGGCAGCAGCTGGACACAGCAGTGGCACGAGTGGGGGGAAGCGGGGGGGTGGTGCTGTGTAATATGTATTGATGAAAGCTCTGGGCAATACGGGGATCAAAGTGGAAGAGATGCACTTTTGGGGGGGGGCGGGCGGTGGGGGGGGGGGCGAAGTTACACAGGCAGAGACTGCATAGTGTAAGACGGGATTTAAAGAGGAGAAAGAGAGAGAGAAAGGACATTACTGGGTAGCTTTCCAACTTGAGATGTGTTGGACACAATGTTCCGGCTTCACTGCGCCCACTGAATATTCCAAATTTATCCACGAAAAAGTCATTTAGCGCGCAAATTCGGTAAATTCATCTTCCTGTCAAAGCCTATCTCGCCACTCGGCACATCTGCCCACGTTAAGCGCTGTAGCGGTGGTCAGAGCGTGAGATGGAAATGGGGGGGGGGGGGGAGAAAGCGGGGGTGGGGGGGCGGGGGGCGAAGGGGGTGGGGGTGCCACTCTACACTGCCCCCCCCCCTCCCTGCGATGCCACTGCCGCTGTTGTTGCAGCCACGGGAGCGTGAAGGGGCCGACAACCACAGCAGAGAAGCGGCTCTGAATAAAAGGACCGGTGGAGACTCGAGGCATTCGCCAATGACACAACCACGAGAGGACAACATTATATGTAGTAGCCGACGTTTCGGGCAATGACCCTTCATAATAGCAGACAGAGAGAGAGAGGAACAATAGCTACGGGGGAGCAGGATTGTGGAGAGAAACGCAACGGCAATCGCGTTGAGAATTCACCGCGATGCACGCCACTCACTCCCCCACTCTCCGCCAGCCTCTCCATCCCTCGCCCCCCCGCCCCCCCCCCCAATTCAACCTCCTCCACCTACATCGACCCCCCTACTCTCCCCCCACGCTCCCGCGCATTGAATCGACGACCTGAATGGCCTCCGTCCAAGCACAACCTCTGTTTATTTTCAATCCTCCCTCGTTCTCGTTTTTTTTCTTTTAACGTGCAGGAATTGGAAACTGCTTTTTCCCATTTTTTGTGACGTGTGGGACGCAGCAGCCAGCGAGGGAGAGAGAGAATCTAAAGACAATGTAATTGAATGGGAAACAGCGCCGTGTAGGAGAGGTGTGTGAGTGAGCGAGCGTGCGTGCGTGGAACCGAGCGAGCGATGGGAACATTAATAAAATAAACAATAAACACCATGTTCAGAAAGCGCAGCGGCTGCGTCGACCGAGTGGGGTGGGTGCGGGGTGTGGGTGGGGTGACTGGGATGTTGGAGGCGGGGGAAGGGCGGACTGCCGGGGAGGGTGGTAGGAGCCACGGGCGAGAGGCAAGTGCCTGTGATTAAGGCTCAGGCTCCCGGCCCACGTGGTAGCAGCCTCAGCCCGACGGCGTGAGAGTCCAACGAGGTGAGACGGAGAGACGCGACGGGAGGGGCGCATGGTGCAGACCCCCCCCCCCTCCCCCCCCCCCCATGGACACTGGGAGTGATGGGGAGTCTTGGCTGGACCATGCGGTCTCGTGAGACGCTGGGGTGCACGCACACCTTTACCCAAGCACACCGCACGCGATCTGTCGCTCAACCAAACAGTGGTTAGGCCATACTATGCTGGGTGGGTGGACAGAGGTGGTGAGAAGGGGGTGTGTGGGATATGAACAACCTGCACCCATTGTTTCAACTGCCGTTCCGGAAGATACGAATCGAACCGGCGGCCTCTGGATCGCAGGTTCCGGAGTGCTGCTCAACGCTCGCTCTGGCAGCCCCCACCCCCCCCACTCCCTCCCCACTGACGTCACTGATGGTCTGGGTCTGCGTCATCATTCGGTGGGTTCGTCACTCGCGTCACTCGCCCCAGTTCGTAGGAGTCGTCGCCGCCACGCTCCACCAACGTTGGGCTAACGTTGGCGTGTGGGTGAGGCCGTCGGATTGACGTCCGCCAAACGTTCATGAGCGCGCCCGCTTGTTTCCATCACTAAATTGGTCTCGGTGGCTCGGCGATAGGAAGGATGCGAGTTCAATTTCTGCTTTGGCGAAAGGCGATCAACTCATCCCAAATATCGCTCCGGGTTCGATAAAAAAGAACCCCCCCCCCCAAAAAAAAACCCCCACTGCCGCTTTGTGAGGAAGTCAACAGCTGTTGCCCTATGGACAGACGCGGTCCCCCGCCATAGGAATGCGGAATTTCAGTCGCTGGCTCAGCACCGCGAGCTGAGTGGTGGGATACAGCGATGGCCAAGTCCCTTCCCACACCCCCCTGCCCCCACACCCCCCAACCCCACACCCCACCACACCCCTCCGTGTGGTGGTGCAGGCGATGGGGCAATCGCAGGCGACAGCTCGCGGGGCCGGCGGGCCGACAGGGGTCACAGGGGTCACAGAGGTCGCGCTCCGCGGTGATCACTTCCCCACTCGGCGTCTAACGATGGAGACACTGATGGAGAGTGGAGAGCAGCGGAGAGGGTGAAGAGGGGAGCGGAGAGGGTGGAGAGGGGAGCGGAGAGGGTGGAGAAGGTGGAGAGGGGAGCGTGGAGAGGGGAGCGTGGAGAGGGGAGCGAGGAGAGAGGAGAGGGGTGGAGAGGTGGCTGCCCCCTTCTTGAGACCTGATACACTGGCAGTGTTGGTTTTTTGATTAACGCAGTTCCAGCGCTCGTAGTTCCCAGCCACGATTCAACCGCCTCATGTGAGGAGTTTCGAGATTCATCCTCAACCACGCTAGCTCACTAGTCACTGGTAGTAGCCCAAGCCATAACCACACTAACCAGCCACTAGTAGTAGCCACAACCACACTAACCAGCCACTAGTAGTAGCCACAACCACACTAACCAGCCACTAGTAGTAGCCACAACCACACTAACCAGCCACTAGTAGTAGCCACAACCACACTAACCAGCCACTAGTAGTAGCCATAACCACACTAACCAGCCACTAGTAGTAGCCACAACCACACTAACCAGCCACTAGTAGTAGCCATAGCCACACTAACCAGTCACTAGTAGTAGCCATAACCACACTAACCAGCCACTAGTAGTAGCCATAACCACACTAACCAGCCACTAGTAGTAGCCACAACCACACTAACTAGTCACTAGTAGTAGCCACAACCACACTAACTAGTCACTAGTAGTAGCCACAACCACACTAACCAGCCACTGGTAGTAGCCCTAGCCATAACCACACTAACTAGTCACTAGTAGTAGCCACAACCACACTAACCAGCCACTGGTAGTAGCCCTAGCCACAACCACACTAACTAGTCACTAGTAGTAGCCACAACCACACTAACCAGCCACTGGTAGTAGCCCTAGCCATAACCACACTAACTAGCCACTAGTAGTAGCCCTAGCCACAACCACACTAACCAGCCACTAGTAGTAGCCCTAGCCATAACCACACTAACTAGTCACTAGTAGTAGCCACAACCACACTAACCAGCCACTAGTAGTAGCCATAGCCACACTAACTAGTCACTAGTAGTAGCCACAACCACACTAACCAGCCACTGGTAGTAGCCCTAGCCATAACCACACTAACCAGCCACTAGTAGTAGCCATAGCCACACTAACTAGTCACTAGTAGTAGCCATAACCACACTAACCAGCCACTAGTAGTAGCCACAACCACACTAACCAGTCACTAGTAGTAGCCCTAGCCGTAACCACACTAACTAGCCACTAGTAGTAGCCACAACCACACTAACCAGCCACTAGTAGTAGCCCTAGCCGTAACCACACTAACCAGCCACTAGTAGTAGCCACAACCACACTAACCAGTCACTAGTAGTAGCCCTAGCCGTAACCACACTAACCAGCCACTAGTAGTAGCCACAACCACACTAACCAGCCACTAGTAGTAGCCCTAGCCGTAACCACACTAACTAGCCACTAGTAGTAGCCACAACCACACTAACCAGCCACTAGTAGTAGCCCTAGCCGTAACCACACTAACCAGCCACTAGTAGTAGCCACAACCACACTAACCAGCCACTGGTAGTAGCCCTAGCCGTAACCACACTAACTAGCCACTAGTAGTAGCCACAACCACACTAACCAGCCACTAGTAGTAGCCCTAGCCGTAACCACACTAACTAGCCACTAGTAGTAGCCACAACCACACTAACCAGCCACTGGTAGTAGCCCTAGCCGTAACCACACTAACTAGCCACTAGTAGTAGCCACAACCACACTAACCAGCCACTAGTAGTAGCCCTAGCCATAACCACACTAACCAGCCACTGGTAGTAGCCCTAGCCGTAACCACACTAACCAGCCACTAGTAGTAGCCACAACCACACTAACCAGCCACTGGTAGTAGCCCTAGCCGTAACCACACTAACTAGCCACTAGTAGTAGCCACAACCACACTAACCAGCCACTAGTAGTAGCCCTAGCCATAACCACACTAACCAGCCACTAGTAGTAGCCACAACCACACTAACCAGCCACTAGTAGTAGCCACAACCACACTAACCAGCCACTGGTAGTAGCCATAACCACACTAACTAGTCACTAGTAGTAGCCACAACCACACTAACCAGCCACTAGTAGTAGCCACAACCACACTAACCAGCCATTGGCATTAGCCCTAGCCATAACCACACTAACCAGCCACTAGTAGTAGCCATAACCACACTAACTAGTCACTAGTAGTAGCCACAACCACACTAACCAGCCACTAGTAGTAGCCATAACCACACTAACTAGTCACTAGTAGTAGCCACAACCACACTAACCAGCCATTGGCATTAGCCCTAGCCATAACCACACTAACTAGCCACTAGTAGTAGCCATAACCACACTAACCAGCCACTAGTAGTAGCCATAGCCATAACCACACTAACCAGCCACTAGTAGTAGCCATAACCACACTAACCAGCCACTAGTAGTAGCCATAGCCACACTAACTAGTCACTAGTAGTAGCCACAACCACACTAACCAGCCACTAGTAGTAGCCACAACCACACTAACCAGCCACTAGTAGTAGCCACAACCACACTAACCAGCCACTAGTAGTAGCCATAACCACACTAACTAGTCACTAGTAGTAGCCACAACCACACTAACCAGCCATTGGCATTAGCCCTAGCCATAACCACACTAACCAGCCACTAGTAGTAGCCCTAGCCATATGCTGCTGCTGGCTTGCGTTGCCTGCCAGCTGACTCTGTGGCTCCGCCTCGCCGGCGAGGGATGGGATCTGCACGCGCGACCCACGACGGGTCTCGGCGCAGCGTCCGTCGCTTTGTTTGAGTTGTCGGCTTCGTTGGTTCGCAGCGGCGCGCGCAGCTCTCAACGCCTCGGGCTCTCGCCGAGAGAAGAGAAGAGAGAGGCAGGGAGGGCGGAGGGAGAGAGAGAGGAGAGAGACAAAGACGACCGCGGGGCGAGGGGTGGCCTGGGGGAGCGAGTTGGCCGTGGCTTGTGTGTGGGGGGGGGAGGGAGCAGCATTCACCCACCATCGCGCTCACCCCGTAGGAAGCGGCGGGTGCGAGCGCGTGCGTGTAGGCGTCCGCTGCGGTGTATACGCGTCCATAGCTGCGGGCGAACGAGAGGGGGAAAAAGGGGGGGGGGGGGGGGTTGGAGAGGTGTTTGGGGGGCCGGGGGGGACAGGGGAGGTGGTGGGAGAGACGGGCAGGGAAAGGGGTGTCAGCGAGTCGCGAGAGACGCGCGTCTTCCCGAGATCTGGTTTAGCGACGCGGAGGAATGACACGGGACCATGTGACAATCTGATGGTGATGAAGCCAAATAAATAGACGTGGTGCCACCGTCGCTGCCAGGGGAGGCACGCGGGGGTGGGCGAGCGGAGCGGGGGATGACTTCGCTGCGAGTTGATGGTTGTGGGTGTCTTTGTCTCCGTTGTATTCGTGTGTTTGCGAATGTGTGTCTGAGCGAGTGGTGGTGGTGTGTGTGTGTCTGAGCGAGTGGAGGTGGTGTGTGTGTGTGTGTGTCTGAGTGAGTGGTGGTGGTGGTGTGTGTGTGTGTGTGTGTCTGAGCGAGTGGAGGTGGTGTGTGTGTGTGTGTCTGAGTGAGTGGTGGTGGTGTGTGTGTGTGTCTGAGCGAGTGGAGGTGGTGTGTGTGTGTCTGAGCGAGTGGAGGTGGTGGTGTGTATGTGTTGCGTTGCAACTACGAACACGGCGACCCGGTTTCGATTCCCGCTCACGGCCAACGCCGGTGACGATTATCTGAAACGGGCCTCCCCTACGTTGACTAAGCCTCAAATGAGCACGAGGGAGACAAAGGCGGCCGGGCGTGGTCCTGGCCACCCACCCCCTCGTGCGCCTTCATATGTGTTCGCCAACAATACTTGCCCCAAAAGTCTAATAAAGCTATACGGGGAATCTTAGTCTTTGCGTTTTTTTTGCGTTGGGATGTGTGTGTGTCGGGGAGATGTAGTGAAGTTGTCTAAAACTAAACATTTTTTTTTATTTACCAGCTAAGGCCCACTGAGATATACAGCTCTGTTTCAGAAGTGACCTACAGCTCAGCAAAGCGGCGTATAATGTAGCAGCAGCAGCCCAATACTCTAAACCAGTGGTTCTTAACCTTTACCACAGCATCGCACCCCCTTGGTTGTCAATGGTAAAACAAAAAAAAGTACAATGTTAATAAACACACGGGCTTGATGAGACAAAGCAATTGTACTTTCGTGCCGGTGCTTAATTTGTGTTTGGATGATTTACCTTCTAAAACAAAAGTCTGCCACGTCTCGCACCCCCAGTGGGTGTGCGTGTATCCCATATTAAGAGCCACTCCTCTGCACGAATCCAGCGACCCGAGTTAGATTCCCGCCCACGGCTTGCACTAGTGGAACCGGTTCTGATCCTCCCCTAGGTCGACTCAGCCTAAAATTAGTACCTGGTGCGGTGTGTAAACATCGCCACTAGAGAGACAAAGGCGGCCGGGTGTGGGGCCGTGACGGCCTTCGTAGGTGCTCTCGAACAGTATTTGCCCCAAAAGTGTATTAAGGCTATACGGGGGGGGGGGGGATCTTTGTCTTTGTATCTATGTTTGAGTGTATGTCTGTGTGTATGTATGTTTTAGTGAGTGGGGTGTATGTATGTCTGCGTGCATGTATATATATGTATGAGTGAGTGGGGTGTATGTATGTATGAGTGAGTGGGGTGTCTGTATGTGTGTATGAGTGAGTGGGGTGTATGTCTGTCTGTATGTCTGTGTGTATGAGTGAGTGGGGTGTATGTCTGTCTGTATGTCTGTGTGTATGAGTGAGTGGAGTGTCTGTATGTGTGTATGAGTGAGTGGGGTGTCTGTATGTATGTCTGTGTGTATGAGTGAGTGGGGTGTATGTGTGTATATCTGTGTGTATGAGTGAGTGGGGTGTATGTATGTCTGTATGTCTGTATGTATGAGTGAGTAGGGGTCTTGGTGGCAGTCAAGGTAAGCGGAACAGCGCGCATCGCTCACGTGAGCGCGACGCGCCTATTGATCGCCGAGCCCCTACCAGCTGATGGATACCGCCACTAACACGCCGATGGCTCTGGGCTGTGTGTGTGTGGTTGTCTGTGTGTGTGTGTGGTTGTCTGTGTGTGTGTGTGGTTGTCTGTGTGTGTGTGTGGTTGTCTCTGTGTGTGTGTAGTTGTCTGTGTGTGTGGTTGTCTGTGTGTGTGTGTGGTTGTCTGTGTGTGTGTGTGTGGTTGTCTCTGTGTGTGTGTGTGTGGGTAGCGGTAGTGCAGCGGCTAGCGTGCTGCGCTACGGACCCCACAGTCCGAGTTCGATTCCCGCTCACGGCCAACACCGTTGACGATTGTCTGAACCGGTCCTGGGCCTCCCCTAGGACGACTCAGCCTTAAATGAGTACGTGGGACGGTGTGTTTATATCGCCACTCGGGAAACGAAGGCGGCCGGGTGTGGTGCTGGCCACCCACCGCCTCGGCCTTCATCGGTGCTCGCTCGCAGCACTTGCTCCAAACGTCGGCTCAGGCTACACGGGGCGTCTTTGTGTGCGTGAGAGTAGGGAGCGGTGGCGCAGTGGTTGGCGCACTGCGCTACAAACTCGGCGACCCAAGTTCTCAATGTCCCGCCAACTGAGCCTCTCGGCATGAGCTCCATGCCATGCCGGCCTTGACATGGCTTGCCCAAACGGTCTGGTGAAAGGCTACGCTGGGGATCTTTGTCTTTGTGTACAAGTGAGTGAGGAGTTCCGCCATACCAATGAGGTCGGGAACCACCGCTTTAATGGAATTATAAATGGAAGGAAAAAAAAGCCCACGTTGCCAGACTGATGATGTCGCTCAGTGGCAATGATTGATCCACTGCTGGACGAAAGGGAGGCCCTTTGGTCAATGAGTCGCCATCTCTCGCCGCGATCTCTGCGATGGATCCATCTCGGAAACACGAGGCCCAGATTTCATCGCTCCATCTCCCATCGGACGCCGGGGGCGGCGGTGATGGTGGAGCGTGACTACGGGAAGGAGTTCCATTCCTTTTGGCCGCCACTACGGTAGTGATCTTCAACCGTCGTCGCTCCACCGAATCGGTGGGTGACTCGGCCTGTTGACGCGGTGGGTGACGCGGTGGGTGACTCAGTGGGTGACGCGGTGGGTGACGCGGCGTGTGACGTGGTGGGTGACGCGGTGGGTGACTCGGCGAGTGACGCGGTCAGCTGGGTCTCACCTGTCGCTGTACACGGCGGCGGTGGCGGGCTGCGCGTATCGGTAGGTCGTATACCCTCCCTGTATGGACACGCGGGGGTACAAGGGCACACACACGGGTACGCGCACACGCACACACACACGCACACACGGGTACACACACACGCACATACACACACGGGTACGCACACACGGGCACACGCACACAAGCGCACGGGTAAGCATCCGATTAATACCGCTGCCCATTCTCTCTCCTGTGCCTGGTTTTACCAGGCTTCGTGAGAGAGGTGAATGAGGTGAGGCGACGTGGGTGAGGTTTGGTGAGGGTGTGGGAGTGATTGAGTGAGCGAATGAGGTGAGTCGGCGGTGAGTAATCCAGACAAGAGAGCAATATCCCTGGG
The DNA here is from genome assembly GCF_964198595.1 of Lampetra fluviatilis. Lineage (NCBI taxonomy): Eukaryota > Metazoa > Chordata > Hyperoartia > Petromyzontiformes > Petromyzontidae > Lampetra > Lampetra fluviatilis. The sequence continues at coordinate 37,762,966 of NC_136275.1, read as the reverse complement.
TTCTCAATGAGGAAGTCCAGGAACCTCGCCACCCCACCAATAATAACCTCACCAACACCACCACCACCACCAATAGTCACCCATCACAACACTCCGGTCATTACCACCGGGACACGGAGCGCCACTCGGCAAAGGGCGCCACGATCGCGCCACCGATAACCACGACACCTGCCACGATCCTTGCGGTCACAGCACCCTCGCTCGCTGTACGACAACGAAACTCCGGAACGAAGGCGAACTTCGGGACGGAACGGCAAAGCGCCGTGGGAAGTTACGCAACGCGACCTGCAGCGCCATTGCCCACGGCCACGTGTCCCCCTGGACGCCACTCGCTCGCTTCTTGTCCAATCTCAGAAGCTCACCGTGACCAAGGGTAGGGCCCCGGTCACTGGCGGCTGCCTCGCATAAAAAGCCACCGGGCACGTGACTCGCCACTTGGTTCTTCCGGTGGTTTACTGCGTGGTCCACGGTTTGAGTTGCGTGGCCACAACCGCGATCCTGTGGCTCGTGCCTTTAATTTTCTGTTCATGAATCGGCCCGCTGTTGTTCCGATGCGGTTGACGGTAACACCATCGGTGTCTTCGTAGGAGAAAAAGTCTAAGCCGGCAGAAGCGATGTTCGGATGTTCGGATGAAGCGTTTATTCTGGAAGTGCGTGCGATGTTCCACTCTGTTCGACAGCGTTCTCCTGGATCTGGGTGAGATTCTAGGGGGGTGACATCAGCGCGACCCCAGAAGGGGGATCGGGACACGAGTCGACGGCGAGGTGACATTGTTGAGGTCTGGGGTTGATGATGGGGTAGCTGGTTGTCGTTGGCAACAAACAAAATGTCAACTCCTTTTGCCTATTCTTAAGTTTTTTTCGGTAAAGTCACGTTGGAAATTTTTTAAATAAAAATTAATAAAGTAAAATAAAAATAAAAAATAAAAATCACGACGTTTCGGAGGCAACACAAGCCTCCGTCTTCAGGTGGAACCGTCACAGCACGATAGCTGTATCAAGTAAGAGAAATTCCAAGAAAACAGTCCTTGTATATAGACTGGTTGAGGGTGGGAGCAGCCAAGGTAGGCCCCTGGATATTATTATTGTGAGGCTGAAGCACGCTGTTAGGAATGAGCCTTTGTTGTGTAGACTGGTTGAAAAGAGTTGTTAAGGTGAGGCTGATGTAAAGGTGCTTGTAAATGGGACTGTCCCTTGCAGTCACGAAAGCTTCAAATCTAGAAAGAACTCCTTTTCCAGTTTGCGCAATTTCTCCGTGGATATATTTGGGTGGCAAAAAAAGTTTCGCCGGAACAGGGAGCCAGGGGATCGGTGTCAGTCTCAGAGCTCCGGCTATGACCGCGCATCGCGTTCTTCAATTGTGCGCCTGGTTAGTTGTTTGCACGAGCTGCCTGGCCAGGCCTGGAGCGCAGTGAACTCACTCTGCCACTGCGTAGCTCGGTGAGAGGGCGGCAATTCGCAGCAAGTCATCAGTGGGCGCACCAGGTCGCTTCTGCGTGTTTCTCTCATGGTGGATGTCCATGACATTGCCCGCAAATCGGCGGTGCAGGAGGGCGGGCCGGTGGGGGGTGGGGTGGGGCAGTGTTGGGGCACGTGCCCCATGGCCTGGCTCTGGTGACCCCAGCAGTCGCATTTCCCCGACTGTTTGTTGCCAGCAAAGGTTGCCAACATTCAGCTGCAACTTAACCTCCAGGGAGCGGAACGGACTTCCGTCAGGCGGGTGCCAGACGTCGACGGCCCGTGGTTCGTTCGGAGCGGAGAGCGACGTTGCAATTCGACGCTCAAGTTCTCAACCCGTTTCTCCTTTGGTCGGTGGCTCCTGCGTTGGGACGACGAGTCGGCAAAACTCGAGGAGCTTCAACCCCCCTCACCCCCGAAGGAAGGGCCTTCAAACTCCACGGGCTAATTCTCAAAAGCCCCAAGCTCAATAATCCATCAATGAATCTATGCACCCGTCAATCAGTCTATCAATCAGTCCATCGATTCATCCAAAACCTTGATTTATTACCGGGGCGAAGGCCCGGTGAGATGGACGTCTCTCTTCTGAGCGAAGCAAGACGTGGGGTTAAACAAAACAAAAAATCCGGAGAGCCTCACTGAGTCTCAAGACTCTTTTTTTTCCACGATGGTCCAACGAGTGTTTTGCTCGCCTGCGGGACTCGCTGCATAAACCTACCACGCGAGGGATTTCGCCGAATCAATGAAGCTGCAGGGCCACATTAATAGAGACGCGGTTTTTGTTGCTGTTTTAATATGTTTTCGTGAGGTCATTGGTGCCCGGGCTGAGACCATCGCCGTCACAATGCTTGAGAAACTCGGGTTTTAATTGCAATCCGCTGTCTGGATTTGAGCCCAGAATCTTAAGGGATGCCAGCTTCAGCGCTGCTGAACTCTGACCCGCCTGCCCGCTAACCCACCCACTTGCTCTGCTGCCGCGTTCCAATTGCCCTGCTGGTCGCTGTCTAATCGTGTCCGTCCCGAATGACCACGCGCCTACGTCCAGAATCACCCCGGAAAGCGCCCAGACCTGGTAGGAATCTGAGAAGCTAAGCAGGTTTGAGACTGGATTGGAAAGTGATTGGATGGGCGACCAGTTTTTTTTATGTCCCATGGGCGTGGGCGTTCATTTAGATATTGATGGAGCGGCAGAGTAAAGTTCTTCTCCTCCACGTTCATAGAGACCCATAGACTCTCATAGAGACCCACACACTCACATAGAGACCCACGCACTCATAGAGACCCACACACTCTCATAGAGACCCATACAGCACAAAGACAATGCACTATCAGAGTAATGAGAGCTCGGGGTGAGAAGCTACATCATGGGACCTCCTTTGCCAGTAGCAAAATATGAGAATAGGAACGCCTTTTGGCGTCCTCTGGTCTAACGCCTTTTGAGACTAGGCTCCAAAGAAAGCTGTCTCTGGTGTGGACCAATCAGTTTTAAAGACAATGCCACAGATATTATCAGAGTACGTTATTGGTTTGCATTCTGACCACAAGTATTGTGGTTAATGCAGTAACATGCTTCCTTGTAAAATGTTTCCGTTTGGTGTTTTAGCATCTTAACACCTGTTTTGTTGCCAGAAAAAAAGGGGAAAAACCTATTCTCACATTTATGAATGTCGTTTGGAAACTCCTTCGTTATGTCACGGGGTAGCTCGGTGCAGGCACTGCCTGTACGATGCGTAAAGGATAGTTTTCCTGGACCGCAATTCGCGTCTGATTTCTTGTTTGGTTGTTAGGGACACGTGAAGGAGGCAGTGTCCGCCTGTTTGTGCTTTTGTTATTCACATTCTCCACAGGCACGCCAACGGTGTTGTTGGTTGTGTATCTACTTTGCTTGTGCGTCCAGCTGAGAGCCCTACAGCGTTGAGAGAGGATGTCCTTTCTAAAATCGTCGAGTTCATCTGCATTGGTTGTCTCGGACTATGCTGCTGCTGCTGCTGATGAGACAATGCGTTTCGAAGCCAGTCCTGAGCATGTGTTCTTGTCTACCTGAATCAATGCTGCTGATATGATACACTCCCAGAAGGAAGGAAGCCCCCCCCCCTCCTCCCCCCTCCACGCGTGCTGCTGATGGGATGAATAGAAATATATTTACGTCGAGACAGACATGCGAGGGCCACAAACTGCCGCGTATAAATTATTATCACGATCTTGTCGACTTGTGTTTTCCTATGAGAACTGCGATCTCCACGGAGCAAAGAGAGAGAGATAGAAAGAGAGAATTGATTGGTTGATTGACTCGAGCGAGCCTGAGACGCGGGTACTTGGTTAGACGCGTGTTCTCAGTGTGACGTGGGTACTCACGAAGAGATCGGCGCCGTAGAACGCGTCCTGGTACACAACTCTGTGCGGCGGCGTGGGCGGCAGCGGTGGTGATGGTGGTGGTGGCGCAGAGAGTCACGTGGAGTCCCACGGTCGTAGTAGTCGTAATAATATAGATAACAATGATAATTATAATAATAAATAATGGTGGTGGTGAGATAAATGATGGTGGTGGTGGTGATAATGATGATTAGGGTAATAACAACGATGGTGGTGATGATGACAGTAATGACGGTGATGGTGATGATGATTTTAAGAGTGATAATGATGATGGCAATGATGATAAGGGTGGAGATAAATAATAATCACGAGATAATGATGTGGGAAATATAGTAAATAAGTAAAATCAAAATGAATAATTGCAAATAAATAATAGTAACAATGAGATCATGAGAATAACGATTATGAATCAATGGAAAAATTAAGATAATCAAGAGGAAATAGAGAAACAACAATTAGTTCAATTTCATTGAAGTGTACAACATCGCCACTTGGGCTGGGCGTGGTGCTGGCCACCCACCCCTCGTGTGCATTTCTGGCATTCATAGGTGCTCGCTAACAGCACTTGCCCCTACCGTCTGTCACGGCTATCCGGGGTATTTTGTCTTCGTGCTAACTCATGGCGGGGGAGGGCGGTGGGAGTGTGGGATGGGGGAAGATGGGTGGGAGGGAGAAGTCAGAGAGAGGGGAGGGAGAGTGAGACGAAGGGAGATGGGGGGGGAAGGGAATGAAGGGAGATGGGAGGGAGGGAGATGGGAGGCAGGGAGACGGGAAGGAGGAGGGTGACACCGCGAGTAACGCAGTCGCCGTCATTAGGGCTCATCTCTACGTCTTAATGCGGGCGGCATCGTGACAGCTCCTTACTGAGCTCCTCCGTCTCCGGATCGCCCCCCTCCACCCTCCCCGCACGCCCCCAGGGCTCCCGTCTGTTTTTATACAGTTCCTGGAAAATCTCCCAGCCACGCATCTCGGTTGGATTTTCCATTTTTCCATTCCCCCAGTGCCCCAAATTGCTTATTTCCCGACAAAATATTATTTTTTTAGCCCCCGCCGCTCCCCTCCAGCTTGTTTAAGCATTTCGTGGCGAGTCATGTTGCTGGTGCGCGAGTGCGGCTAATGTCTGACATGCGGATTGCTCCATCACACGGCGCGCTCCGCCGTGGCCTTAAACGCCGGGCCTCCTCCGTGATCCCGAGTGCCGTGGTGGGTGCGTCACGTGACGTGTGAGTTGCGGGGAGCAGCAGTGCGGCGGATTGACGCCGCCTTACGCTGCAAACCCGGCGACCCGAGCTCGATTTGCCGCTCGCGGCCCACGCCAGTGACAATTATCCGAGCTGGTCCCGCGTCTACCTATAGGTCGACTCAGCCTCAAATTGGCGATGGGAGGCAAAGGCGGTCGGGCGTGGTGCTACCCACCAACCCGGACGTGGGTCGTGCCGACCTTCATAGTTGCTTGCTAACAGCACTTGCCCCAAACATATGTGAAGGCTATGCGCGGGATTTTTGTCTTGTGTGCGGGTGTGTGTGTGGGGATGACCCTGATGGGGCTGCTGTGCCTCAAGTGTTGCAGGAAGAAAGACTTGCATAGCCCCAATGTGGTTTCAGGCAGATGCCCTCCTGCACAGGTGCCATATCTTGTCAGTTTGCTACAGCAGAGGGGTAGGGAATTTCTACAGGACCTACATCTCTGCTTCACTGACCCCGTCAAGGCCTGTGATAGCACGCATATGTCTGAGCTGTGGGTTATTATTCGCGCTTTCGGGGGTCTCTGACTCTCTGCTCACAATAATTCAGGACTCTCATCGTGGTGGGCAGGCCCGGGTAAACTGCGTGGCCTGGAGTCAGAGCCATTCTCTGATCACTTTGGGATCAGACAGCCAGGCCCCTTTGGCTCCGATATTATTGAATATAAATTTGGCGCATAGTCCGAGAGGCTTTCCATGACTATAGAGAGGGATTTCCATTTGGTATAGATACAACGGACCCCTCTAAAGGAACATCTGCGCTGGTTTTAAACATTCAGGCGAATCAGGCTGGCCTGCCTATGATCCATCGTCGGTTTAACTAGGCTATATTGTGTGAGAAGGTCACTTGAAAAATCTGGACACATTCCCATTGCTGAATTCATTTGGCAGGCAAGGCTACGTTGGCTGGGTTATGCAGCCCGCATACCCAGCCAAGGCATGCCCAAGCAGCTTCTGTTTGGCCGGATAGATGGGGCTAAACGAGCGTGGCATGTGCTGGAGAAGAGATCGGCGAATGTGGTGCAGAGCTGAGTGGACTTGCTGATGACCGGTAAGAGTGGTGTCAAATATGTCACTGTGGAGGAGGCTCGTGAAAGACGCTACTGGGTAGTTGGAGGCAGACGTCCTCCAGCAACAACGGAGGGCACAGGAGCGACGCTCACAACAACGAGCAGAGCTCCGAGCAGCTAAACGTTAACAAGTTGATACCGTACGGAGCACAGGTGGTGCATCGGCCAGTCATATGTCAGTGGACCCATGGCACTTGGGTCTGCCCCGTGACCTCCTGCCAGCGGGCGTTCGACATTTCACGTGGCCTTAACGTCCACCTAGCCTGGCACACGCGGCGTGGTGACGTCACCGCCACTTAGTGGCGAATGGCGGTTGTTGTTGTGTGTGATAGTGTCTGATCGTGTATGTGTGATTCTTCCTTATTGTGTGATTGTGTCTGATTGTGTGTGCATGTGATTGTCTTATTATGTGCGTGTGATTGTGTCTGATTGTGCGTGTGATTGTGTCTGATTGTACGTGTGATTCTTTCTTATTGTGTGTGTGATTGTGTTTGCGATTGCGTCTGATTGTGTGTGTATTATTGTGATTGCGTCTGTGTGTGTATGATTGTGTGTGTGTTTGCTTATGTGTGTGATTGTGTCTGATTGTGTATGTGTGATTGTTTCTGATTGTGTGTGTATTATTGTGATTGTGTCTGTGTGTGTATGATTGTGTGTGTGATTGCTTGTGTGTGTGATTGTGTGTACGTGATTGTTTCTGTGTGTGTGTGATTGTGTTTGAGTGTGTGTTTGATTGTCTCAGTGTGTGTGTGATTGTGTGTGTGATTGTGTGTGTGATTGTGTGTCTGATTGTGTGTCTGATTGTGTGTGTGATTGTGTGTGTGATTGTGCGTGTGATTGTGTGCACCCACCCCCCGTAGGCGGGTGGCAGTGTGGCTGTGGGGGTGGCGGCTCTCAGGGTGTTGTAGAAGCCGCCCCGTCCCCGCCCGCGCACGTGCGCGCCCCGGTAGGCGGCAGCCGCCGTCCCCGCCGTGACCGCGTACGGGAGCCCGGCTGTGCACGCGCGCACGCACAAAAGACAAAGACAAAGAGCCCCCATTAAGCCTTAACAGACTGTAGGGGCAAGTGCTGTTAGCGAGCACCTGTGAAGGCAGTCGCGGCACACGAAGAGGCGGGTGGCCAGCAACACGCCTTTGTCTCCACAGTGGTGATGCTTATACCACACAGATACAATCATCGTGATCATCATCATCAACAACAGTCGCGGTGACGTCACCACGGCGCTTGTGCCAGGCAAGGTTCACTCCGAGGCCACGTGCAGTGTCGAGAGGATGCAATCACCACCACCACCGTCGGGTGTGTATGTATGTTGAACTTCTTTCGCACCGTACGTCGCCAGCCGTACTACAATCGGAGGTGCACTAATCATAATCAACATCATCATCATCCACGCGTGGAAAGCACACGAGTCGTCCCCACGTGACCGCGGGGGAACGCAAGGTAATTCCTCGCGTGGTCCGCGTGCGACCTCCACTACGGCGTGGGGGGCACGTGGGTGACCCCCCACCCCCACCGGCACTCGCCGGCGCTCCGAAGCCAACGTGCAGGTCAATCCCAGCGCAGGCATCGAGGAGTCGTAGTCTCTGGGACCTACAATCGTCCCAGGCGTCTTGCGAACACGCCGAGTGGCACTAATTGTCGCGCCATCTCAGTCGCCCGTTTAGGTTGGGTCCAGAAAAACGAAATGGGCCGGTGATGAAGAATCTTTGCGGCTGCCGGATATGGAGACGTAATGCAAACTGTGAGCAATGAAGCGTACATATGAGATTCTAATGAAATATTACAATAACAAAAAAAATGCAAAAAATATTCAAATATATTTTATATATATATAAAAAAATATATACTCTGATCACATTTACAATTTACCCATACGGACCGGCCCACCGGGAATTTGCCCAGACCGCTGTCCTCGTGGGCCAGCCCTGGACTGGTCTCTGCTGCTCAGAGGCGGGCGACGGTGGCGCGTCTGCCACTGCACGTGGCTGCCAGCACTGTGGAGACAGCAGCGAGGATTGGTGTGGATCACCGGGCGAATGTTGCGAAACTCTCACTCACTTCCCGTGAGCATCGAGGAGGAGCCGTGCCCCTGGCTCGCCGGTAGAAAAGGCAATGCAGCAAGTGGACTAATCGCCATCTGTGTTTATCTGTACGGGGGATACAGCGTTGTGCCCTCGCGCGTGGCGTGGGTTTGCAATTGGTGCTCGGGTTTCATTCCACGTGGCAAAATAACACACACTCGCCGTTAATTGGCGGAAAAATTGCTTACAAATGAAAAACAATGTAGCTTCAGAACCCTCCTGAGAAAAGAGTCCTACGGCTCAGTGTGGCTCTCTCTACCCCTTGCAGCACGGAAGAGGCAGAGAGAGAGAGCGAGAACGAGGTGGTATGCTGCGAAAGAAACCAGGGTCCTCCACGTAGCCTCACGATCCCCGTCTCCATGGCGCACAGAACACAAGCAACGATAAGTGCACCCCCCCTCTTCCTTCCTCCTCCACTCACCCCCACCATCTCGCCCCCCCCCACCACCACACAACACACACGCACCCCCCGTGTTGTTGTTGTTGTTGACCAACTCGAGTCGTCCATCATCTCGCGTAGTCGAGGGTACTCGGGAAGAGTCGAGTTGGTTTCCCATGGAAACGGAGTGCGAGTCGATTGGGTCAAATGCGTTCAGCGAGTGGGTCGGGGGGCTGGGGGGGGGGGCGAGGTGGGGCTAGGGGGAGGGTGGGGGAGGGTGGGGGGGGGCACGAGGTGGGGCTGGGGGGAGGGTGGGGGGGGGTGAGTGGGGGGGGCACGAGGTGGGGCTGGGGGGAGGGTGGGGGAGGGTGGGGGGGGGGCACGAGGTGGGGCTGGGGGGAGGGTGGGGGAGGGTGGGGGGGGGGCACGAGGTGGGGCTAGGGGGAGGGTGGGGGAGGGTGGGGGGGGGGCACGAGGTGGGGCTGGGGGGAGGGTGGGGGGGGTGAGTGGGGGGGGGCACGAGGTGGGGCTGGGGGGAGGGTGGGGGGGTGAGTGGGGGGGGGCACGAGGTGGGGCTGGGGGGAGGGTGGGGGGGGGTGAGTGGGGGGGGGGGCACGAGGTGGGGCTGGGGGGAGGGTGGGGGGGGAGGGTGGGGGGGGGGCACGAGGTGGGGCTAGGGGGAGGGTGGGGGAGGGTGGGGGGGGGGGCACGAGGTGGGGCTGGGGGGAGGGTGGGGGGGGTGAGTGGGGGGGGGCACGAGGTGGGGCTGGGGGGAGGGTGGGGGGGGTGAGTGGGGGGGGGGCACGAGGTGGGGCTGGGGGGGAGGGTGGGGGGGGGTGAGTGGGGGGGGGGGCACGAGGTGGGGCTGGGGGGGGGTGCAGCCAGTTACACGCCCACCCGCACACGTCTGCCCCCCCCCCCCCCACACAAGTCAAGCTCCCCCGTGTAGCCTTTAACAGGCTGTTGAGGCGAGTGCTTGCTAGCCCGGCACGCATACACAGACGCAAAGATAAAGATCCCCCGTATAGCCTTCGCAGAGTGTTGGGGCAAGTGCTGTTAGCGAGCACCTATGAAGGTCGGAACGGCACACGAGGGGGTACTGGCCAACACCACGTCCGACCGCCTTTGTCTCCCCAGCGCTGATGTTTACACACCACACCAGGTACTCATTTGAGGCTGAGTCGACCGAGGGGAGAGACCCAGGACCGGTTCACATAATCGTCACTGGTGTTGGCCGTGAGCGGGAATCGGTGGCTGGGTTAGTAGTGGAGCGCAGCGCTCACCGCTACACTACCACTCCCCCCACACGAACACACACGAACACACACTAACACCCACTCACCGGCTCATTCTCTCTCACACTCACACACACTCACACACTCACACACTCACACACACTCACACACACACTCACACACTCACACACACTCACACACTCACACACACTCACACACACACTCACACACACTAACACCCACTCACCGGCTCATTCTCTCTCACACTCACACACACTCACACACACTCACACACTCACACACACACTCACACACACTCACACACACTCACACACTCACACACACTCATTCTCACACTCACACACACATTATGCACGCAGCACAAAGATCACTCAACGTGCATCCTCCTATGCAGTTGGGGCAAATGCAGCGAGCGAGGGCTACTTTCAAGGCGGACAGGATGCGGTTAGCGAGCACCTCTCTACTGGGCAGAACTCAACGGCGTGGGCGCACTGGTGGCAACCATCATTAGACGCTCTCTGCCAGACACGGACCCCCCCTCTCCAAACCCGGGTCGGGATTTAGCGGTGCGCGTTTTTCGGTGGCGCATTAGGCGATGATTTGGCCAACGTCGACTCGTATTATTGGCGCATCGACAGCACTCACATTCTGGCAGCGTTAAGCGGAGGAAATAACACAACGCCCATTCATTATTCCTCACCCCATCCTCCCACTATTAGGGTTATTATTCTTTCTTTTTTAGGCTGACCAGAAGAAAAGAAAACATAAAACAAGGAAAGTGGAGAAAGTCACAGTGGTAGTTTTTTTTTTAAATGAAGATTTAGGCCCCATAACGACTCCCAATTTACACGAAACCCAACTCACACCTTCTCCAGATTTACTGCCGACCTTCAACAAGATGCGGGTCCTGGGTCCCGGCAGGGCGATGGGGAGAGAAGGGGGGGGGGGCAGGAACCCACAGCCTCCCCCTCGCCCCGCCACCCGCAGTATGAATGGAGCCACGGGGCCATAACTCGGCCTGGAGTTGACAGCGCCCCGGGCGATCGCCGATGTGGAATTTGGAGCTCACTTCCTCCTCCACCTCGTAGCGCTCCCTCACCTATGACTAAGATAGCGAACGGTGGCATAGGCGCAGCACTGCAAATGCTCGACCCCTGGCGGAAAAAATGGCCTCGCTTGAGATAGCGCGAGAGGGTCCTTCTTAGGAGGTGTTTGGCCTACTCGTCCACGCGAGCTTGGGTGAATGGCAGAGAGTGACCAGGGCCGTTTCAAATATGACTGGCCACTGATGTCTGCCGTAGCCAGGAATCGATCTCGGGCGGTGGCCGGGGCTCGTTGCAAGGTGCGCTAACATCCCCATCGCCGAGGACATGAACACTTTCTTTACGTCCAAACAGACGGGTTCACGGACACACTCGCCGCTGCTGCGACCGTCTCCGGCCCACCTCGCAAATCTCTGCGTGGTCCACTGGCCCTTTGCGTCCCAAAGCGCGAGACAGCCGCGTGCGTGGGTCTCACATACACCCGCGCGTCAATTCCTGGCTCCGTCTGACCCGGTCTCCCCGGTCTTCCATCCTATGCCTGGTCTCCACTCGGCTCTGCTGGGGACGGGCCTAGCAATTACATCAGCGTCGCAACGAATGCGAGATGGAAACGTCTTGGCCACTTACGTCAACCGTGACCTTAATCA
>NC_136275.1:37676415-37746415 GCF_964198595.1 Lampetra fluviatilis | reverse complement strand
TCGTCGGTGCCCGCGGCTCACAAAGTCGCGAACTAACGAATGACGACCACCGCGAAGCGACGCCGGGGTTGAGTTGCATCCGCGGTGTCGTCCTATCGTACAGATCGCCTCTCGCAACCGCCGGTGGACCACAAACGCAGCTGGAAGGCAGCAGCAGCAGCAGCAGCGGCATTCTGGCAGTGACCCGGCGCTAGCAGTAATTGCCCAAGCTCGGCGTTCCTCTGTGTGTGTGTATATAATGAGATAATTCTTTTTATTTTTATTATTTATTTTTACCTACGTGACTTTACCGAAAAAACCTAAGAGTATGAATCCTTGCAGTCACAAAAGCTTCAAATCTAGAATGAGAGTTTACCCACGTGGGAAGAGTCCGGAGCACTCGGAGAGGGGGCAACACGCTATCCCCACACAGCAGGGATCGACGGAGATTAGTCGGCACTTTGTTTTGCAAGCCATTGTTACAAGGCCGCCTTCTCGTTGCAACATTCGCGTGCGGTGAACCACCTACCCTCGCTGCTGCTGCAGCTGCCGCCACCACCGCAGCACTCCACGAGAACGGTGGGGGGGGGGGGGGTAGCGACGACGAGATTATAATAACATTGAGGATGTGAGTGGAGCGAGGCGACCTCGGAGACGCCTTGTGAGATGGGACAAGGAGGGAGCTGTCTCTCCCCGGGTGTTTGTAATGAACGACGAGAGCCGCTCGCATCCGCGACGACAACAACAACAACAACAAAAACGAACAATAAACAACAACAACAACCAACCAAAACAACAACAACGGCACCCGCCTCTCCACGGTGGCTCACGGACCAGGCGACCATGGCTGTCGATGATGATGATGATGACAGTAAGCCTACACCTAACGGATAACTAGACACTGGCACTAACCCCAGCCATAGCGACACTAGCTCAGTAACCACTCGTAACTATCCCGAGCCATAGTCACAGTAGCCAACGAGCCACTGTCATTAGCCCGAGATCTAACCACACTAGTTCACTAGCCACTGGTATTAGCTCTGACTATCTATACTAGCTAACTAGACGCTGTCATTAGCCATAGTCAATCTAGCTAACTAAACACTGGCATTAGCCCTAGACATAGCCACACTAGTTCACTAGCCACTGGTATTAGCTCTGACTATACTAGCTAACTAAACACTGGCATTAGCCATAGACATATTCACACTAGCTAACTAGACATTGGAATTAACTCCAGCCATAGCCACACTAGTTCACTAACCACTGGTATTAGCTCTAACTATACTAGCTAACTAAACACCGGTATTCGCTCTAACCATAAACCATCCCGCGAACTCCGGTCATCCTCGCAGTGGCTTGTGGCTACCATCGAACAAATACGGCGGTCACCGCATCGCACGGCGCTTTCAGATGCGCTTCTGCGGCCGTCTGGAACGCTCTTCCTCCTTCCGATATTAGGAATCCATCGGAGCGATGCATTTTAAAATCGAGATTGAAATGCATTTCTTGACAACTGATTTTTGTGTTTAGTTTGGTGTCCTTCCCCCACACATCCGATTAGCACGGTTGGATACGTACGGTGCGAAAGATGTTCAACGTACATCTCTCGTTAACAGGCCTGCAGAGCCAGTGGTGAAACATTCCACATTCCTATGGCGGGGAAGAGTGGATCCAAAAGACAACTACCATTGACTTCCACAAAATGTGATACTCATTTTATTGACCACGGAAGAAGGAGTTGTGATGGGGCTGAGTCAACACCCCTCCTCCAATCCCCCTCCCCGGCCACCACCGTCACCCAAACCATGGATTTAAATTCACAGCCTTCCGAGTTTCTCGCTCCGAAAACCCAGAGCCTGTGCCTCGCTACCTTTTACACAATCACAATTGGCGTAATCCTTGCCCCTTTTTGTTGTCGTTGTTGCTGCTGCTGCTGTTGTTGTTGATTCCCTTCCCGAGTTTAAAAAAACGCGCGGTGTTTTTACCGCGTGTCCGTCCGTCCGTGCGTGCGTGCGCGCGCGCGCGTGTGTAAGCCTCAAGTCAGCAAAAAAACAAAACAACTGAACAAAAAAACCGGCGGCCAGATCAATTTTATAAGAAAGCCACACAGTACATTAAGGCATTAAAGCGATTGCCTTCCCGCTGTCCGTGGCCCGACGTCGTCCGTTGACTTTTTCTGTGAAGGAATGAAGTGGGTGGGGGAAAGGGGAGGGGGATTTTACTTCGCTGTGTCAGCGAATTCGGATGCCAAAGCCGCCGTGGTCTGGCGCTCGTTTCCATTAGCGCGCACATGGGCGGAGTACTCACTACTACTACCACCACCACCTACCACCAACAACTACCACACCAACCATCAACTACCACCACCATCACCACCACCAACCAACCAACCACCACCACCAACCACTACCACCACCACCAACCAACCAACCACCACCACCACACCACCACTAACCACTCCACAACAGCAACACGCACACTGCTCTACACAACCGCTGCTCCATCACGACACCGCACAACTGCATCACAACAATGCCACGACAGCATCACAACCGCGCGACCATCGCCCAACGCACCACAACACCACAATCACACCATCCCAAAACCACCCCACAACCTCACACAACCTCCACCACGCCACAACCACACACAACCTGATCTCCACTGCCACAACCGCCCCACCAAGCACCCCACTTAACCGACAATCACGAACCACAGAGGCTCCCGCGAGGAGATTTCGGAAGGTAAAAGGCGCAGTCCTGCAATTGCTCGCCCATGCCACTGCTGGCGTAAGGGGCCTCCCACTGGAGGGAGCCCTTAAGAGCCCCCTGAGCCCCCCCCCCCCCACTGGAGGATGGATTTTGACAAAAATAAACACTCGGAGCGAGCAGTCAGCACTCTGCTCAGGGACCTCCCCTTCCACCAACGCACCGACCTCCCCCCCCCCACCACGAGCCGCTCGAGGCGTGGTGCAGCCTGCGACGTCTTGCGCCAGGGACCGCGAATCGTTGGTAAAACGCTTTCATCTCGTTTTGTTCCTTTTGGCTAAATCGTGTGGAACATCGCCAGACCAACGCGGTTTTGGCAGTGCCTTTCAACGACATGCGAACGTGATCAATTGAGTGACGTTTCCCAAAATTAGATTCATCATCATCATCATCGAGTCTGTCAATTATGAGAGAGAAAAAAACCCATCGTAACAATGACAACCACCGACCAATCATCATCAACAATATCATCTCGCTGCCAACTCAAATCTCGACCCCCCCCCCTCCCCATTATCGGATCACGCTGCCGCTGCTGCTACTGCCACAATCCTCGAATCTCACCCAGATCCGGAAGAACGCTGCTGCTGCTGCTACTGCTGCGCGAACAGAGTGGAGCCAAGTGGTCTTCCAGAGAAACAAAAAACCGCCTCGTTCAGGACCCCAACATCATTGCACCTCTCTACTCGCTTCGAAAGTCCTCCTCGGAGCGACCGGTATGACAATCGACCTCGTCAGGACATCACCAGCAGGTCGACGGGCACCACATCGCCTTCGTATGTGGCCCGATCGTGACCACGCAAGCCACACGATGGACTATATATAGAGTAAACCCCGCAGACACACAGACGTGCATAGGTGCACATAGAGATGCATAGACGCCAGAGACCCATAGAGATAGACAGCGACCCATAGAGATACTTAGTGTAATTCTAGATTTGAAGCTTTCGTGACTGCAAGGATTCATACTCTTAGGTTTTTTCGGTAAAGTCACGTAGGTAAATAATAAATAATAAAAATAATAGAAATAATAATAGAAATAAAATAATAAATCACGACGTTTCGGAGGCAACACAAGTCTCCGTCATCAGGTGGGACCGTCACAGCTAAATTTACTGTATTAAGTGAGATACAGTAAATGTAGCTGTGACGAGAGTATACTTAGTGTACATAGACTCATCGAGATACAATGCGACGCTTTAAGACGCATTAAAGATAAGTCACAATCGTGAGATTGTGGCCATACAACCCAAAGTGTGGACCATACAGTTAAAGCAGAATCAGCATGTGTATTTATATTGGAAGAATCCCATGAACTGTTAAGCTCTTTTTCACAGATGCCCAGGAGGGGCGGGTCAAAACGTTACAACAAAACAACAATACAAACGTACGATTGGAGTGCAAAGTATAGCAAAGGTACGCAAATCGCTAAACAAATCTATACAAAAGAAGCTAAACACATTTTTTTTTAATATTATAAAACCACTGTAGTTTGCGCTCCTTCAACGGAGGAGGAGAAGGAACTGCAAAACCACACGAACTCACTCTCCAGAAGCCCTCTCGTCGTGACCAGCAGCAATAGAAGACCTCCACGTCGACATTCAGCTCGTGAACGTTTGGTTGTCATCGTGCGCAAGGTTCGAACGGCGTGGAGGCCGTAAAACCACGCGTTCCAAGCAGCAACAACAACAACAACAGCAGCAGCAACTCACAGACACGTGTCCACAAAGCACTGCGCCTGCGTGCATTATGCAAAAAGCAATCAGCAGTTCCTGAAGAAGCACATTAACCTAACAAGACGAGACGACCACTCTGCACATATTCAAAAAATACAGATGGATGTTATTTTTTGCAAAATGCACGGAGGCTGAGAGTACTTTCATGGTTATCATCATCATCATCAGCCGCAGCAGCAGTCGCTGTCTCTCCACTGCTGGATGAAGCTTCCGCACATGCCGTTTCAAACGTCTCACGGCACATCGGTGAGGGTGCGGGTGAGATGGTGAGCGGCTCACCTGCATATATCTCTGGGCCGTAGACCGCGCTCACCACTGGGTTCAGCTTCCAGCCTGCGGGTCACAGGACACGCGCGGTGTCAACCACGCGAGCAACATCGACCCACGTGTACAGGGTGGGGAGGGGGGGGGGTGCTCTACTGTCGAGTGTGCAGGCGGTGCCACTGCACCCGGCTGTGGGGGCGGGACACGGGGGAGTGGGGGGAGGGTAAAGAAGGAATGTGGGTGTGCACGTCGGAAGGTTTTAGGTCGACTCAGCCTCGAAAGAGTACCCACTGCGGTGTGTAGTAAAAATCGCCACTGGGGAGACAAATGCGGCCGAGAGTGTTGTTTGGCCACTCCCCCCCTCGTGTGCAGTGCAGACCCTTGATTAGGTGTTCGATAATTGAACACTCGACTCAACAGTCTGTTAAGTACATTCGAGGGGACCTTTGTTTTTGCATTAGGATCAGGTCGGGAGGTCAAGGGTTTGCGGGTCGCGTGAGATATTTGCCGCGGGGTGGTGAGCTGTTGGCAGCACAGCGGACCAGTGAGCGCGTTTGTCTCCACCGAGTGCATTGCCCGTTTAAAATAAACAAAGGAATTGGGCCAAGCATCTCGCAATGGAGTAAGACCCTTTTGGCGATCCACTGCTGGGATGAGAATCTCATTGCGGGGGAGGCGGGGCCGGTTATTTGACCATACTTCACCACGCTGGTCCATCGCTGGTTGGTGATTAACTAATGACTGGATGACTATTCAGTGCGATTGTTGTTCACCCCTTGACACGGCCTGCCCTGGTTACATTGAGACTCATCGGGACTCGGATTAACCGAGCGGTGCAGGTGAATAACGCGAGTGATTCCCTATTGTTTCTCACCCCCCGCGATGTATTTCCTAACTCCCGAGATGTTAAATCCCTCGCCTCGTCTACAAGGAGTTCGTAGGTTCAATCCCGACCCTGACGCCTGCTGTACATGTGAAGTTTGCGTGTCTCTCTCTCTCTCCGCGGTCGCGTGGATTTTTCTCCGGGTCCTCCGGTTTTCCCTCCACATCGATGATCAACATCACGCGTTTAGAGTCTTTGGCCGCTCTAAATTTCCACTTGATGATCAACCAACTTCGTCGAACAATAATGTGTGGCCAGGCCGCTTTACGAAAAAGAACATTTATAGCTCAGTGGGCCATACCTGGTAAAATAAACAATAGTTTACAGTTCAGTACGTCTCTGTGCGTTTATTTGCGCCACGATGTCCGACGTTTCGCACCATTCACGCGCCAGGCGCGATGCTTCCACGGAAACTGAATGCAGTTGTCTCGTAAGGGGCCGTGTACACGGCATGGAAGTGGTCGTCAGCTGTTCGCAGCTCAACGGGCGGTGCAATGCATCACAAGGCGGCGTGTCGAGAGGGAACAGCCCGTGGGGAAGGAGTCATCATAGAACTACTTCCGAGACGAACACCTTCGAGTGACCCTCGCACTCTCGCCTGCTCCGCAGAGACGAGAATTTGGTTGTCACGCGGCGAGTCAGATTTGTGCCGCTGAAGAAGCTCCCGGCACTCGGCGCGAAACGTCGGACAACAGGGCCGAATGTGATGACGCGGAGGAGCCGTTCACGGCGCCGTCGTGAGGAGCCACGCAGTTCGCATTGGAGAGATTTGCCGCGCCTCGATCAGTGGGGTGTGGGGTGTGGGGGCAGGGGGAGGGAGGAGGGGAGGGGTAAAGGGGGATTGCCGGCGAGGGACTCGGGGGCGGGTGAGACGTGGAGGCCCCCCCCCCCCCCCCACACTCAGGTGGAGGTAGCCCCCGGTCAGGGGTAGCGCCCCCCCCCCCCCAATGCCCCCACGCCACCCCATCCACCCCACCCCTCGCCCCCTTCCCCTCCACCGCCACCCCCCGAGGGCGCCATAAATTTCCCGAGGGGGGAGGAATTATTAATTGCAAAATGTTAGATGATTTCTTGTGCCGAGGTGACTCACTTTACAACCCTTCTCATTACCGGACTCGCAGCCTCCCCCTGGGCGCGCCCCCTTGAATGTCCTCCACCCTGACCGCCCCCTCTCCCACCCCCCCAGGAAGCAAACGCAACCCCCACCCCTCAACTCCCCCCCCCCACCCTCACCACCACCCCACTACCCAAGCCCGCGATCCTCACGAACCTCTTCACATCCCACCCACAAAGCCCCCCCCACCCACCCTCCCCTCGTTATTGATTTGGTCAGGACCGAGGGCTCGTCAGGCGAATCGACGGCTGCCCCCCGCCCCTCCCCTCTCCTTACCCCCCCCCAACCCCTCCCACCCCGGTCCCGTCCCGACAGCCCTGCCATTAAGCCCATGCCGAGCTGATGAATTTCGCCCGCATTCAAAGCTCCATTAACGTCCCCTCAATTAGCTGGCGGGTTCGAGGGATCGCGGCTGATCGATGGTGCAGGCCCCCCCCCCTCCTGTGAGCGTCGCCATCTCTCAGCATCAGTCCTACAGGATCGGTGTGCCCCCCCCGCCGCCCCCCGATCTCCCTGCCCCCCCCCCCCACACCTTCGCTGCTCCCACAACAATCGTCTCCTCCCTGGCCGCAGCAGCGGCGCATGATGCATCAGACGCGCAGCAGCGAGGCACCCGCGGCTGTTGGCGGTCACGCAAATTACGCACGCGGGGACCGGGCAACGCGTGCCGCGGAATCAACCCTCGTCACGACGCCTCCGCCTCCTCCTCCTCCTCATCCTCTTTCTTCTACAACTTGTCCACCTCCTCTTTCCCACTTCATCCTCCACCCCCCCCTATCTTTCCTTCACCGCCTCCTCCGATTATTCCTCCGCTTTATCCTCTTCCCACTCCCTCCTTCCGCACCCTCTCTCATTCTCCCCGCCCCCCCCCCCCCCCCCCATTTTCTCAGCCTTTCCCTCCTCTGCCTGAGCCTATTCCTCCTCTGCCTCACCCCCTTCATCATCACCGTCGTCCCCCTTCCCCTCCTTCACCGCCCCCCTCCCTCCTCCTCCTCCGCCACACACACCACGGTTGCACATCGCGATGCGCTGAGCTCGAACACAGCTCCCGCAGACGCCCGCCAGCAGTGCGCGGCGAAAAGCTTGACGGGAGGAGTTGTTCAACGCGCAGGAAAAAGCCCCACGCGGGCAAACCTCACTAGCATTGTGGAGGCAGTGTTGGATGTGAACGTGAGCCTCGAGGCACGGGGAAAGAATCGCGCAGTGGGGAAGAGGAGGGGGGGTGGGGTGGGGGGGAAGTGTGCGCGATGACCTCAGTGGCGCCAAAGTTATTGGCTTTGGCAAGTAAATGGACTCGTGGCATTTATCTCTAATATCAGAAAAGCGAGATTCCGGTTGGCAGGGAAGGCGTGAGGGTCGCGGGTCTGACGGGCGCGCCGCTCCCTCTAATTGCCGGCAACGTGTAACATTTAGAATTGTACACTAATTGGCGTTGTGTTGGGAACACGCACTACACTGGCTTCTGCCACGCGAATGCTGGAAGGGGTTTGGCCGTGGAGACTTCGGGGATGCGGTGACACGAGATCAAGATGAAGAAAAGGCTAAAGATACCCCCCCCCTCCTCCTCTGGCTCCCGTCGCTCAGTGTAGCCTACACGGGCTTTTGGGGCAAGTGCTGTTAGCGATCGCCGATCAAAAGTCGGCACGGCACACGAGGTGGCCAGCACCACGTCGTTGTGTCTCCCACGGCGAAGTTTACACACCGCACCAAGGGCACACGTTTTTGTATGGCTGAGTCGACCTCGGGGAAGCGCCAGGGACAGTGTTTAATGTTCGGCACTGGTACCGGCCGCGGACGTGAATCGAATTCGGGTCGCCGGGTTCGTGGCGCAGTGCGCTAACCATCGCACCGCCGCTCCCCGCGTGGACGCACGAGCGCACGGATTTTAAGGTTTACGACAGAGAGCAACCAAAGAGAGAGAGAAAAACCTCTCGTTTGAAGAGCTGCTAACTACAAAAATTCCAAAGTACATTCAGAACTATCCCGGGTGTCTTGTTAAATATTTAATCAGTTTTTTTGGGGGGGGGGGGTTTTGATGATACCCGACGCGCGTGTTTGTTCGCCGACGGAGGGAGTTTCAAAGCGCGAGGCGCGAGCGCCGTTCGGCAAGGAGAAGCCGGGAGAAAGGGAACATCAGCGCGGGTCGTGTGAAATACAAACCAAAGGGCTCGTCTCGTCTCTCATCAAAAGCCTCGACCGGCACTAAACGACCGGCGAACTCCTTTTCATCCATCGTAGCCTCGCAGCACCAACAACAACCAGTGCTGCGTGTTGTCTGCGGGGCCAATATACGAGCAGCCTCTGTGTAAAAAAAGACGCGTGCAACGCGGCGCAGACGTTGTCGGCTATGCACGTCATCTGCCTGCAATCCAGCACTGTGGAGGCGGCAGCAACGTGTAGCTAGACTTCCTTCCCCGTGGCAATCGAAGAGGAGCCATGCGGTACAGCCACGTGCGCACTGATGTCATCTGTTCATTGTGCGCGGGATCGAGTGTTGCCCCCTCGCATGCGTGGCCTCTTCCCGGGCGCTCCGGTTTCCTAGCCACGTTGGCTCTCCAACAGAACCGATTAGTGCTGTGCCAGTGACGAATTGGCCACGTTCTGCTTACGTGACAACCCTTACTAGTTGGCAGTGTCGGGTGGTGGCGGGTTTTAACGACACATTTATATATTTACGCGATCTAACCCAAAAACCTCTATTATGGATGATATTATTCGTCGCCTACAATGTGTTAAACAGATACAAACCTGTTCGGTTCGCTACGATGTCTGACGTTTCGGTTCCACGCTCTGTTTTCAGTTGCCACGACACAACCGCTCAGACCCTCGTTCAGCCACTCACTCAATCGACTCACCCACCCACTCACTCAATCGACTCACCCACCCACTCACTCAATCAACTCACCCACCCACTCACTCAATCAACTCACCCACCCACTCACTGAATCGACTCACCCACTCACTCACTCAACCAACTCACCCACCCACTCACTCAATCGACTCACCCACCCACTCACTCAATCAACTCACCCACCCACTCACTCAATCGACTCACCCACCCACTCACTCAATCGACTCACCCACCAACTCACTCAATCAACTCACCCATCACTCACTCAATCAACTTACCCATCACTCACTCAATCGACTCACCCACCAACTCACTCAATCAACTCACCCACCCACTCACTCAATCGACTCACCCACTCACTCAATCAACTCACCCACCCACTCACTCAATTAACTCACCCACCCACTCACTCAATCGACTCACCCACCCACTCACTCAATCAACTCACCCACCCACTCACTCAATCAACTCACCCATCCACTCACTCAATCGACTCACCCACCCACTCACTCAATCAACTTACCCACCCACTCACTCAATCGACTCACCCACCCACTCACTCAACCAACTCACCCACCCACTCACTCAATCAACTCACCCACCCACTCACTCAATCGACTCACCCACCCACTCACTCAACCAACTCACCCACCCACTCACTCAATCGACTCACCCACCCACTCACTCAATCAACTCACCCATCACTCACTCAATCAACTTACCCATCACTCACTCAATCGACTCACCCACCAACTCACTCAATCAACTCACCCACCCACTCACTCAATCGACTCACCCACTCACTCAATCCACTCACCCATCACTCACTCAATCAACTCACCCACCCACTCACTCAATCGACTCACCCACTCACTCACTCAATCGACTCACCCACCCACTCACTCAATCAACTCACCTACCCACTCACTCAATCAACTCACTCACCCACTCACTCAATCGACTCACCCACCCACTCACTCAATCGACCCACCCACTCACTCAACCAACTCACCCACCCACTCACTCAATTAACTCACCCACCCACTCACTCAATCAACTCACCCACCCACTCACTCAATAAACTCACCCATCACTCACTCAATCAACTTACCCATCACTCACTCAATCGACTCACCCACCAACTCACTCAATCAACGCACCCACCCACTCACTCAATCGACTCACCCACTCACTCAATCAACTCACCCACCCACTCACTCAATTAACTCACCCACCCACTCACTCAATCGACTCACCCACCCACTCACTCAATCAACTCACCCACCCACTCACTCAATCAACTCACCCATCCACTCACTCAATCGACTCACCCACCCACTCACTCAATCAACTTACCCACCCACTCACTCAATCGACTCACCCACCCACTCACTCAACCAACTCACCCACCCACTCACTCAATCAACTCACCCACCCACTCACTCAATCGACTCACCCACCCACTCACTCAACCAACTCACCCACCCACTCACTCAATC
This sequence comes from Lampetra fluviatilis, assembly GCF_964198595.1. Lineage (NCBI taxonomy): Eukaryota > Metazoa > Chordata > Hyperoartia > Petromyzontiformes > Petromyzontidae > Lampetra > Lampetra fluviatilis. The sequence continues at coordinate 37,735,321 of NC_136275.1, read as the reverse complement.
GACTCACCCACCCACTCACTCAATCAACTCACCCATCACTCACTCAATCAACTTACCCATCACTCACTCAATCGACTCACCCACCAACTCACTCAATCAACTCACCCACCCACTCACTCAATCGACTCACCCACCCACTCACTCAACCAACTCACCCACCTACTCACTCAATCGACTCACCCACCCACTCACTCAATCGACTCACCCACCCACTCACTCAATCCACTCACCCACCCACTCACTCAATCGCTCTCACCCACCCACTCACTCAATCGACTCACCATACTGCAGGTCACCTCCCTCTGTGTCTTCACTCGCAATCCTCTCCTTTTTATAATCCCCTCTCATCGCCTATTTTCCCAAGAACTTACAATCCTCGCCTCCACTCAAGAAGCCGTATCAATTGTCCCCTGTCTCACCTCCCATCGTGCTGGCTGATGCTGGATGTTTGGCGTTTTGGGCCTCTGGCCTCGTGCTTAGCAGCCGTAATTATCAAGAGTCTGGCAAAGGGGTCATAGGTCAAGGGGGGTGAAGGGTGGGTAAGGGTGATTGGGGTTAGGCCAGTAGGAGGAAGTTGGAATGATGGGATTTGTTTAGTGTCACTGCCTTAATTTTAATTTCCATCTGTACGGGGATTGAGTGTTACTCCCTCTCACACGAGTGGGTTTTCTCCGGATACCCCAGTGTCCCCCCCACATGTGTACAGCCACTCGTGAATGGAGTTGGCCAAACATCCCAATAGAGGATTACAGATCTTGGACAACTGTTGGCGCGGATTTTGGATGCCTCTCTTAAGCACTCGCCTGTGGGGTTCCCACGCCTCTGTATCATTTTATATTACTCTCGCTGAATCATTCTCTCTCTCGGAATCATTCATTATCTCGCTGAAGCATTCATTCTCTTGCAGATCATTCATTCTCTCTCTGAATCATTTTATATATATATATCACTTGATAATTCCTTCTCTCGCGGAATCATTCATTCTCCCTCTGAATCATTCTCTCTATGACTCATTCATTATCTCGCTGAATCATTAATTCTCTCTCTGAATCGTTTATTATCTCGCTGAATCATTCATTCAACCTCTGAATCATTCCCTCTATGAATCATTCATTCTCTCGCTGAATCATTCATTCTCTCGCTGAATCATTCATTCTCCCTTTGAATCATTCATTCTTTCTCTGAATCATTCTCTATATTAATAATTCATTCTCTCGCTGGATCATTCTCTTTCTGAATAATTCATTCTTTCGCTGTCTCTCGCTGAATCATTCTCTCTCTCAATCATTAATTCGCCCCATGAATCATTCTCTCGCTTCTCTCCCATATGAAAGAAGAATACCTGCGCGCTTTACACATTCTAAATCATTATTAATGAAACCTTTCCTGAAAACCCCCGTTCTTAAGTAATGCATGTATCAAAGCTTTCGCAACTCTGCAAACTGTCTCCTTAAACAGCGCTAATTTGTCCCGTAGAGGCACGGGATGTGTGTTCACAGATCCCGCTAAACACCAGGGCTATCCCCAGTGGTGGTGGAGTGCGAAAAGAACTAATAATGATACTACTACTCTTGTTTAATATTTTTAAAAAATGCAGATGTAGCAATAACTGCTACGCCAATGAGCAACGTTGAGATTGCTTCGTAGTGGCGTGAGATTGGGGTTGGGTGGCACGGGCGGTGCGTGTGAGGTTTTTCCTTTTCAGTGTCCTACAGCAGACCGCGTGGCACACGGTGCGTGACCGACGGTGTTTCATGGGTTGCTCTCGCGAATGACACCAACATGACGCGTGGTTTAACAGGACACACCCGCTGCTGTTGAGACATATACCCTGGTCATTATCCGTTTACACGTCCACGTAAACTTACATCAGCTCAAGCCTCCCTTAAACCACGTGACTTCTGTGTGCTGCCCCCCCCCCCCCCGCTGTGTAAACAGACGCCACTCCGTGCCACGTTGAGGCCCACGTGTCGCCTCTTTCTCTCTCATCCTGACCTCTCCTGACCACTCTACTCCAGTTTCTCCGTTCCTTTCCCATGCTGTCTTTTCTTGGATTTTCTGTTTGCACTTAGTCACACATTCACTTTAAGATGTTTTCTTGTTCATGTTTTAGTTTTTTTGTTTGTTGCGGTTGCACCCGATTCAAGAGCCGAATGGCTCACAGGGCTATACCTAATAAATGAACTTGAACTTGAACATCTTACTTCCCATGCTTTCCCATCCTTCCCATATTACTCCCCATATGTTCCCATCTTTTACATCTTACTCCCCATGATTTCCCACCGTTTCCATCTCACTCCCCATCCTTTCCCATCCTTCCCATCTTACTTCCCATGTTTTCTCATCGCTGGTACCCCTTTACACATTACATTTTTTATTTAAAACTTTCGTGACTGCAGGGATTAATATTCTTGGTTCTTTCGGTAAAGTCACGTAGAAGGGAAAAAAACTATCGTTTGATATTAATTACTATTTTATTATTTCCCTTGTACGTGACTTTACATTACATTTGATCCCCCCCCCCATTGCATTTAGGTGCTTGACTCGACGCCCCACTCGCCGTGGTGGTGCCACGGGTACAACGTTTTACGACTGCAAGAGTCTCTTTCATACTCTTTGGTTGTTTCGGTAAAGTCACGTAGGTATAAAATAAAAATAAATAATTATTTTAAAATAAATCATTATTTTCTACCCACGTGACTTTACCGACAGAACCAAGGAGTATGGATTCCTGCAGTCACGAAAGCTTCAAATCAAGATAGTCTCTTTCATATTTCTCGAACTTTTCTGCAACGATCAGTCGACAAATAGTCTGCTGTAACCGACTTACGCTCCGGGGAACGTGACTGACGTTTGTGCAATTCCTGCTGTTTCGTCGGTGTACTTCATTGTTGGTGCGCTGCGGTGGCGAGATGTTAACTACCTCGCCTGGTACGCAGGAGGTTCGTCGGTTCGATCCCGACCCCGACGCATGTATTATTTGGAGTTTGCGTGTCTCTCTCTCTCCGTGGTTGCGTGGATTTTTCTCCAGGTCCTCCGGGTTTTCACTCCATATTTAGAATCAACAACACGCGTTTAGAAGATTCAGCTGATATACATTTCCACGCGATAAGCCACATCGCTGAGCTACCGTTTGTTGCTAGGTCGCTTCTATAAAAGACAAACATAGATCAGCGGGGCTTACCTGGTCAAATCAAAATAGTTACATTAAAAATAGGAGTTAAACCGTTTTATTATTTGGTATTCATTTTCGTTTTTGCTGCTGTCATTATTTGTGTTGACTCTTGCGAAACGAGACTCTATCCTGGTCTCTGGAGTTTCTCGCCTTGCTGGAACTAAACAAACTTGAACCTTGAACCACCGTGAGACTTTTCTATTTAAAGCTTTCGTGACTGCAGGGATTCATCTTCTTGGTTCTTTCGGTAAAGTCACGTAGAAGGGAAATAATAAAATAAATGAATCATTCAGACGCTGTCTTTCCGACAGACCTGTTCTTCACCTGAGGACGGCTGCTTACGTTGTGGCCGAAACGTCGTTAGAATTATAATGTGAAATTTTTATTATTTTATTATTTCCCTTCACCGTGAGACTGTGAAAGTCGCAGCCGGCACAGACGCTGCCTGCCTAAACGAACCCGGCTCGGGGCGCAGAACACGCCAAGTCCGGAGAGCCGATCAGGGTCACGCGCTCAGCGCTCATTCAGTTTCAACGCGGTTGGAACAGTCAACTTCGTGTTAGACGATAACACCACCAACAACGTACATCCATTCGTCATTCCACTGCCGGATTAAAGCCTACCCCCACGCCGTGTCGATCAATTGGTTTTATGAAGTGGGGTGGGGGGGGTGCTAAAGGACCGGTTCCAGTATCGTTCGCCGCTGATGTTGGCCGTGGCTCGGGCTCAAACTTGGGTCAGGCTGTTCAAATGCCTCCGCCGACGTCTCTGAACTCAATGGGCTCTGGGAGTCAATCCCAACGTGCAAGCGGTGGTTCTGGGCCCACGACCCCTCCTGCAATGCCTCCCAGTCCCAGGCCGTGTCGAAGGGGCATGGGATGGTAGCATCTCTCCCTCCGGGCAGATTCATCGCTGGCTTCTCCCACTCCCCACTTCTCCCACCGGCATCGATGCTCGGATAGCACGACATTCATGTGATGTATATGCAATCCGTATATAAGTGTATGTGATATCTACTGCTGCATTGCTCAAGTGTCCGCGTGCGTGTGTGAGAGCGTTCGATGGACGCCGCTCACCGTTGGCGTAGGGGTTGATGGGCTTCTTGTTGGTCATGACGCGCGCCGTGGCGTTGTTAACCTGCGGACACACGCACGCACGCACACACGCACACACACACGCACAAACACACACACGCACGCACGCACAAACACACGCACACACACACGCACAAACACACGCACGCACACACAAACAAACGCACGCACACACAAACACACGCACGCACAAACACAAACACACGCACGCACAAACACACGCACCCACATGCACGCAGATGAGCCGGCGCCAACAATTGCCCGAGCCTTGCGCTCCTCTATGTATTAAGGTGTTACGGGTCACTTAATGAATGTTCACACGTGGGAAGAAACCGGAGCAGCCGGATAAACCCCACGCGTGCGAGGGGGAGACGCTCTACCCCCCTACAAACGGAACGGGTGGAGTCTACATTGTTTTGCGATTCCGACGTCTCCTGCTCCAGAGCCAAGGAACGGTGCCGCATGGAGGCCCACGGGGCAAGGTAGTCTCGCCACATTTGTGAGACCATCCACCAGCCATCGCTGCCTCCGCCTCGCCGGATTACAGGCAGCCACGTACAGCGGCATAGCCGCCGCCGCCGCCACCGCCACCGCCACCACCCGCTCTGCTCATTCAAATCGCGCCGGCGTCCCATGCCGGAACGACACCACCGTCCCTTGCGCACGTCAAGGGCAGGGAGCTAGCACGCGCGCGTGCGCGTGCACGTGTGTGGATGACTGTTTGGACAGTGGGGGGCACAGGTAGTGCATCTGTCAATCAACTCAGTCAGTCAACCCATAACAAACTGGGTCTGTGCCGTGACCTTCTCTTGCCAGAAGGGAGCCTTCCACGCTTATACGTTAGGGCTTCCAAATTGAAACCCTGACGCTGTCACACAGATGGCCTAAGCTCTTGCGCGTGACACCACGGGATCTTTGACGTCTACTGTGAGTGAATCAGAAGGCTGCGTGGTGTTACTATTATTGTGACACCCGCAGTCATAACCAGGGCGGCCGCTGGATTCGAACCGTTGAGCCTCTACAACAGAACCAGCGAAAGTGCGCTACCTCTGGGCTGCGTCAACGTCACCGCCGGATTAAAAAAAAATCGACATTCGTCAACAACAGTGGTAGCCTTAAAAGTAATAAATAAAATCTGCGACTTTTTGCCCAAATGGCCCTTCTTCATATCCCGATAATACACTCGTGCAAAACAACAACAAATTGTAACATATTTCCAAAAGCACTCATAAGCGAATCGAAATACGTCCGAAATAGAAATAAGAAACAACAACAGAAACAATCAAGAACTAAAACGTGGAGTTGATTGCATGGAGCGGAGGGGTAGCAGCACCTCTATTTTCCTGCCCTCCACGATACTGCCGTGGAGCTTCTCTCTCGCCCGCTCCGCGTCCCCGCTGTTCTCAAATGTCACGAAGCCGAAGCCCTGGATTGCACGCGCGCACACACACACACACACACGGACAAAGATGCCCCGTACAGTCTTCAACAAACTCTTGGGGCGAGTGTTGTTCGCGAGCACCTGTTGAGACCGGGACGGCACACGAAGGGGTGGGTTGCCAACTCCACGCCCGGCCGCCTTTGTCTCCCTAGTGCCCATGTTTTATGTACCTCGCGCTAGGTACTGATACGTAAACCAGAGTTGAGCCAGGGGAGGCCCAGGACCGCTTCAGATAACATTGGTCAACACACTTTTTCTGGCTTAAGGTATTCCAACGGTTGTAAGGTAATTTTGGGGTGCTGATTCCAAATCTGGCATCAGGTTTTTGAGATATCAAATATTGCATGTTTAATAAAATCTGCAGAAGAAAAATATGAAATAAATGTGGATATCTACATAAAATGATATTATAAACACACTATCCTAAAAATACAGCACCATATTTTAACACTAAAGCAGTCACTGACTCGCAACAACTTGCAATCATAAGTGACAGAGTTAATTTCGGGTAAAATCAATGAAAATGGGGTATGCAGATAGCATAAAAATGAGATGTGATAGAGCAAATCTGAGATCAGAATTGGAATCAGCACCCTGAAATTAGTCTAAAACAGCTGCAAAAGTCCAGGCCGTCGTTGGTGGCCGCGTGTGGGAATCGAACTCGGGTTGCCCGGGTTCGTTTGGCGCAGCGCGCTAACCGCTGCGCCACCGCTCCCTAAAGCGCGCACCAAGACAAAAGCCCCACGCAGACACCACCTCGCATGGCACGGCGAGACACGCGTCCGTGACTCTGAACGCGCCAAGCGGAGTGCCCACGGGCCCAGACGAGCAACACGTTCCCCCATCTGATCAGCGCGATGATGAATTACGCGCGCGCGGTCTAGGCAACGGCAGCGGCGGCAGAGAAAGAAATATCGACGGGGAAGGGTGGAGAGGGGGGTAGGGGGCAGGTGGTGTAAGAAGTCATTGTCTAGCGGTGGCGTGAGGCCGGAGGGACGGGGGGGGGTTGTTGGGTATTGTGCCGTGGACTACATAATTCCGTAATCCACAGGTTCCGGCTGCAACGATTCATATTTAATATCGTCAGCAACAGCAGCAGCCATGGTCAATCTACTTCTGGATGCAACGATCTACCGAAGCACCCGCACACACGAGCTCACGTCCTCAATCGCTCCATCTCCTCCTCGATGCTGACCGATCACCGATCCATGGGTGACCAATAGCACACAGGGAGGCATCCTCGAGTGGCACACGTCCCCCAGTCGTTCCACAGTTTTTGGGCCGTTCCTGGACTGGCACGGCCCGGTACCCAGTTCACCCCAGTGCTCGTGGAAACGACGCACGCGGTTGTTCCGTGCTGTAGGCGAGCGGCGCCTTGTTGTGCTGTTGACAGGTGAACTCCCCACGGGGTCTTTCCCCAGCCCCAACCAATCACACGGAGTCCCGGGCAGTTCTCACGGTGTGTGTGCACCGCGGTGCCGCGTGCCCTGTGATTTATTTGCACGCGAACGATTCCCACCACTGCCTACACTCGCACCGGCACTCACCTCCACTCCCCTTCTCTCGCGCTCTCTCTCTCTCCTTCCCCCTATCTCTCTCGGTCTTTCTGTAGAAATGTTGTCATTGATTGGCAAAACTTCTGCCTCCTCCGGCAACCCCTTAACTTAAATTATCACTCAAAAGAACAGAACTATTTAGGAGAACGAGGGGGGGGGAAATGATGAGAGATAAGAAACAAGAGATGTTATTTTAATGGAGAAAGTTTTTCTTTTCCTGGGGATGTCTAGCGTATCCCTCCCTCCACAGCTACCCCTATTCTCCCGCTACTCTCTGAGTTACGAGCGTTACGGAGGCCAAAATTGACGATGATCGGGAAAGAAAACACGACGTCACCTGGGAATGAGATGTGCTGAGAAGTTCGTCTCTTCCCGTCTAATTGCGATTGGCCGGGCGGGGGGGGGGCTGAAATGGTGGGGTGCGGCGGGGGGGGGATATTTCCCAGGACAGCTCCAGCAAACAGAGGACGGTCCTGGGAAATCCAGGACAGGTGGCAAGCGGAGGCTGTGTGCACGGGGGGGGGGGGGGGCGGTACGGCAAGCGCCCAGGGTCTATTCTTTGCAAACAACGAGAGCGGGAATCTAAAGAGTCTGGAGAGGCCCAGCGGTGGGGCGGTGAGTGCGGGATTTCTTGCGGGCTGGTGCGCGTGGTGCGTTTAGTGCGCGTGTGTGTGTGTGCGTGTGCGCGTGTGCGCGTGTGTGCGTGTGCGCGTGTGTGTGTGTGCGTGTGTGCGTGTGGATGTGTGGGTGTGTGTGCGTGTGTGTGTGTGCGTGTGCGCGTGTGTGTGTGGGTGTGTGTGGGTGCCTGTATGTGCGTATGTGTGTGCGTGTGTCTGCGCGTGTGCGCGTGTGGGTGCCTGTATGTGCGTGTGCGTGTGTAAGTGTGATGCATGTGCGTGTGGGGTGCGTGCGTGGGCATGCAGTATTTGTAAATGAATTCTCACAGCAACAGAAAATGCCACGAAACAGGTGGGGGCGAGGGGGGGGGGCGTGGGGGGGGTGTGGCGTTGGTTGGGGGTGGGGGGCACGGTGAGACGAGCGGGGCCGGCGGGGGGGTGAAGCAGGCAGAGGCGGTGGTAATGAACAGAAGGCCCCCTCCCTCCACCTCCCACCCCACCAATTTTATGATTGTATATTTTTTTTGTTGGTCCGCACAATTGCCTTGGTCCCCGATGTAGCAGCAGTGGAACGACTCATCAGAAAGAGAGGTTCCCACAGGAAAATGATTGATTTGCAGGAAAATTAACAGCGTTCCCATGCCACATATCCCTCCCTCCCTCCTCCTATATCGCCACCACCGCCACCATCATCATCACAATCACCACTATCATCATCACAAGCACCACCATTCCGACGAGTACCACGCCCATCACCACTACTAATACCACTATTATCGCCTCCACTATCATCATCACCACCACTACCACCATAACCACCATCAACACCATCGCCACGACAACTGCCATGACCACAATCATCACCAATACCGCCATCACGGCCAACACCACCACCGTCGTTCTCGTCATCATAAGCAACATCACCACTAACACCACCACCACCACGATTATCACCATCATCATGACCACCACAATTATCACCACCACCACGATGCTCACCACCATCATCATCACCACCACCACCATCATAATCACTACCATCATCATCACCACTACTTATGCCTCCTCTATCACCACCACCACCACCACCACCAAACCACCACTACAATCACCGCTATAACCACCACCATTATCATTATGAACACCATCAACAATGCCACCATCACCACCAAAATCACGACCACTATCATCACCACCATCAACCACCACTACCATCATCGCCACTATTACCATCAGACCCATCGTCGCCACCCCAACCACCAACAACAACATCACCATCAACATCTGCCATCAACACGGCCACCACCACCACAACCACGTGGCCGTGAACGCCACTCTGAGACTCGGCGCCGCCACGGGGGGGAGGGAACTCCACAGGTGCCGCGCTAATTTAGCAGAAACCCCATGCAGCATTTATGAGATGCCACTTCATTTATGAGATGTCACTTCATTTATGAGCTGTCGTTTCCACTTTGTTCTCCGCCGCTTGCGGAACACCTGGCCGCGTGATTGGTTTCCATCATTATCATCATCGTCGTCGTCACAATCATCATCATCATCAGTCACGTTCGCTCCTGTGTCTTTCACTCGCGGCGCTCGTGACGGCCGTGGCACGCACACGCACACTCACGTGCACAAAAGACAAAGATGCCCGTATAGCCTTAGCAGTCTGTAGGGGCAAGTGCTGCATGCGAGCACCTATGAAGGCCGGAACGGCACGCGCGGTGGTGGGTGACGTCAACGTCACGCTCGACCGCCTTTGTCTCCCCAGTGATGACGTCCACACACGGCAGCGGGTGCTCATTTATAGGCTGAGTCAGACCCGGGGCTGTTTCCAGCGGTCGGGTCGCTACTGATTGTTCGCCGTGTGGCGCGTGCGGCACCCACCTTGGAGCCCCTCTCGTTGAAGATGATTTCCACGTCCAAGATTTTCCCAAATTGCTGCACGTCAACAACGACAACAAAAAAAAAATCGCCAGACGATGAGATCACAAACAACAACGACAACAACAACAACAACAACACATTTTGCACGAACCCGGCTCCGGCGACTGCTTATCTGGAGCTCGGAATTCCGGGTCGTGCTCCCGCGGAAGGAGGAGGAGGGGGGGGGGTCACTCATTCTTCACAATAATTTTCCACGGGGGCGTTTTTCCGGGCTCCCTATTTCTCGCGACTATTTTGACCAAAACAACAACAACAACAACACCACCAACACCAACCCAAAAAAACAATTTCAGCGCCCGAAACAACCGCACGACGACGGGAACGCAGCGTGACGGCCGAGCGAGCGCTCCCAGTTACGGGCTAGCGCCTCCCCCCCCTCCCCATCCCATTAAAAGAGGCCAGGATATTATAACGCGCCACTCGCAACCACCCCAGCCACCTCCGTCCGCACCCTCTGCGGCGACGGCGCAATAAGCGCGGAGTGGTGGTGCGCAACACAATATCACACTCCCGGTCGCGTGACCTTTAATCATCTGCCCCTGACCCCGACCGCGACGGCCTTAATAACGAGATGACCCCCCCCCGCTGGTGAACATCTGCACCACCCCTCCCCCTATCCACCCACCTCCCCATCGGTGGCCTCTGTGATGGCCACCGCGGTCCCCTACTCCCCTACCCACTCCCCTCCCCCGTGTAGCCCTGAGAGACTGTTGGGGTAAGGGCTGTTAGCGAGCACCATTGAAGGCAGGCACCGCACGCGAGGGGGTGGTGTGGCTAGAACCACGCCCGATCGCCTTTGTCTCCCCAGTGGCGATGCTTACGCGTCGCACCAGTTAGATATATTTGGCTGAATCTACCTAGGGGAGGCCCGGGACCGGGTTCAGATGTTCGTCACTGGTGTTGGCCGCGAGCGGGAATGCGGCGCGCTAACCGCTACACTGCCGCTCCACAAATTGACACGCACACTGACACTCACTCACACATTCACGAACACGCACACTCACTCGCACACTCTCACGCACATTCACTGACTCACACACTCACAAATACACTCACTCATACACACAAGACAAAGATCCCCCGTATAGCCTGAACAGACTGGTGGGGAAAGTGTTGTTAGGAGGAACCTATGAAGGCCGGCACGGCACACGAAGGGGTGGGTGGCCAGCACAATGCCCGGCCGCCTTTATCTCCCTAGTGGCGATGTTTACACATCGCAGTAGGTACTCATTTGAGTTTGAGTCGACCTAAGGGAGGCCCAGGACCGGTTCAGATAATCCCCACTCGTGTTGGCCACTAATACAAACACACACACGCACAAACACACTCACACGCACTCACACACTCTCACACACACTCACACGCACTCACACTCTCACATACACTCACACACACTCACAAACACGGAGTCCTCATCGTCATCCTCGTTCTTAAAAACGTTTCGAAAACTCATCCACCGTGGCTCACGCTGCTGCTTTGTCCATTTCGCCAATTTGATGGGGGTCTTTTGTCTTCGTCCAATTGTGCTCCCGGTAGCGGGTCGCGAGATCCGGGGTCGAATCGGAACTCCCAGTTCATTTAACAAGCGGCGCTTGACAACGCGCGCTGAAAGAAGACCCCATGAAAGGAGATATTCATCTCCGGCTAGGATCCGTTTCACGTGATCGTGCCCCCTCCCTTGACTCGTTCCCTCCTCCGGCTGCCGCTCCATCGCCAGTCTCGACCATCGGCCACCATCGGCAGGCAACGTCCGCGTCTCTCCCGCTGGCGAGCGCTCCCCGTTCCTCGTGCCGTCTCGCGGTTGCAGTACTTCGAAGCGCGCACCTTTTGCGTTTGATTTTTTCTGTGCGCACTTTCACGTCTATCAATCGTCTCTCGCCGAGTTGCGGAAGTTTGACACCCTCGTTGCCGGCGATTTTAACGATCGTCTCGGGTATTTTCTTGCACCGATTTTCTACAGAAAGTGCATTTTCGGCTTGCTTGCATCCCAGGTCTCCCTTGCACCCCCAGGTTTCCCTTTCACCCCAGGTATCCTTTGTGAAATGGATGTTAATCGTGACAGCCTCGTGCTAGCGCATGAATTAACGTGCGCATTGAATCTCCCCCGGTTGATCGACAGCGCATAAGCGTAGAGCAAAGGCTTGAATCTTTCATGGGTGGAACCGAATTCGCTTCTTGCAGACGCTCTCGGCACGCGGAGCGAAACGTTGGACTTCGTGCCGAGCAACAACGCTTGGCACAACCCACACGATATGTCGGTGAGCCGCACAGAAACAGCCTCCCAACGCCCGTGCAATCGTATCGCCACGGTGACCTAGTCGGGCAGTGGTGGCTATGGCACATGCGACCCAGGGCTGTGGAGGCAAGCGGCGAGGGTTGGTGTTGGATCACTGCACGGATATTTCGAGGAGGAGCCGTACCCCTGGCTCGCCGGGTGAAAACGGTACAGCAAGTGGACTAATTGCCATCTGTGTCCATCTGTACGGGGGTAGATTGAGTGTTTCCCGCTCGCGCGGGGCGCGGGTTTTCTCGGGCTATTCCGGTTTGCTCCCACAAGTTAAAAATAAACACACATCACCGTTCGTTGGCTGATAGCATCGTCAAATGAATAAATAAACGCAACCAATGTGTCAGGGGCCTCTTGGCAAAGAGCGCTACAACTCAGCGTGGCGCTCTCTTGGATAATCAAGTAAATGATGATGACGATGACTTAGAGAGGGAGGGAAGGGGCGATCCCTGGCACATCCTCTCTCGCTAGCTCGCTCGCGACACCCCTTGCAGTAGCCTGGCGACAACAGTCATCTCTTCGTTTCGTTAGGCATTGTTCTAAACGGAATGCCTTTGCATAGCGCTGCGACAACTCCGATTGCCTTTGCATAGCGCTGCGACAACTCTTCTTATCGGCGGCCGCGCGCTCCCCGCTGCCCCAGCTCGGGCCGGAGCCGCGTTTGATCACGTTTGCTGTTCCGCACTCTCTGCGAAACCAGCGAACGATGAAGCGACAGGGCTGGGGAGGGGTGGTTGTGGCTGCGGCGAGATCGCGATCTCCAGACGACTTGTTGGCTGTTCGCCTCTTTCTCTCTCCCTCTCTGTGGGTGTCCGCGCGTTTGCGTAGTGAAAGAAAAAAAGTGAACTCCGCAAAATGAATCAGCTGCCGCGTCTGCGCAAAGGAGCGTGCGTGTACCTGGGGTGGCGGTGGTGGGGGGGGGGGGGGTCTGGAGAGGGGGGGGGTCTCCCCTCGAGCGCGGGCACCAGAAAGGGCAGGGAACCAAAGTCAGGAGTGGATTACGCTGCGACATTGGACGTGAGAATTGAACAGCTGTGTAAAAGGACCATGCATTGCAATGCGGGGCCAGGACAGACTTGTGAATACAGTCCGCCCAGTCCCCCCCCACCCCCTCCTCGTCAATTCTGCATGATGAATGCTACCGGCAAAAGCTGTGTCAGTCATGGGGGAGGGGCGGGGGTGATATTTAAGATGTTTTCTTGTTCGTGTTTTTGTTTTTTGTTTGTTGCGGTTGCACCCGTTTTAAGAGCCGAATGGCTCACAGGGCTATACCTAATAAATTAACTTGAACTTGATATTTGACCATACTTCACCACGCTGGTCAGTGCGGATTGGTGAAGGGGGTGGTGTGGCGGCCTAGAACGGGTTCCGATATCATAGCTGATGACAGCGCAGGGTGGCGTATCGAACTCAGGTGGCTCGTGTCTACAGCGCTGTGCGCTAATCGCCGCGCCACCGCTCCCTGACCTCTCGAGACGCAAGCGCACTGCTCAACGAGGCAACAACCACCGCCCTATTCACGCCCATAGACCTTGACCCTTTGACCCCAACCCTAACCGTGACCCCCATCCCTGCCGCGAAACTCTGCTTGTTCTCCTGCTCACATGCCGTGATCGCTCTTCGCTCTGTCCGTTCCCTCCCTGTCCTCCGGCTCTCACTACGGTGTTTTTATCTCTTTATTTTGGTGATTTCGAAAACGTTTTGGATTATCCATATTTGTTTGTTGTTGTACAGAGTTAGACTGATAACTTTAATCTAAATTGTCTTGTGGTTGTTATTGTTTGACTTGCATGCCACTGGGATTTTGCTGCTGTTTTTTCCTGGATTTTTCTGTTTGCGTGTAGTCACTTTAAGATGTTTTCTTGTTCACGTTTTTGTTTGTTGCGGTTGCACCCGATTCAAGAGCCGAATGGCTCACAGGGTTATACCTAAAACATGAAAACTGAACTGAACTGAGATGTTAACTACCTAGGCTGGCACGCAAGGAGGACGCGAGTTCGACCACGACCTTGACGTCCGCTCTATAATTGGCGTTTTCGTGTTTCTATCCCCGTGGTCGCGTGGATTTTTCTCCCGGGTCCTCCGGTTTTTTCCCCTCCGCATTTAGAATCGACGTCACGCGTTCACAGTTTTTTTTCGATGCTGTGAATGTCCACGTGATAACAAACCACTTCGCTGAGCTACCATTTGTGATAGCCAGGTCGCATCTGCAACGTAGCTCTATAGCTCAATGGACCCTTACTTGATGAAATAACAAAACAACATTTATCATGGGACCTCCTTTGCCAGTACCAAAATATACTAATAGGGGTTTTCCCCTTTTTTCTGGCAACAAAACTGACACCTTTTGCAAGGAATCATGTTTAGATTAACCACAATACTTGCAGTCAAATGCAAAAAAATACTTGCATTTGACTGCTAGTATTGTGGTTAATGTAAACATGATTCCTTGCAAAAGCTATCAGTTTTGTTGCCAGAAAAAAGGGGAAAAACCCTATTAGTAAAACAACATTTAGTTTAGATTCTTTCCGCTACCTCTGCCACACCATCGACACCCTGACCGACGCTCGCCGAAACCTTTCGCGACAGAACGACGGCAATGAAATCTTCGCCGAGTCGTGGATACTGACCCCAAACATCTGCCGGAGGTCGGGGTCTCGGAAGCGGAAAGGAATGTTGGAGATGTGTAGACGCTTGGGCTGAGGCTTCATCTCTCCTCCCTCCCCCAGGGCGGCTGGGTGGTGCAGGGGGGAGCATTCCGTCTCTTCCGTCTGTTTGAATGGGGGTTGGGTGGTGGGGGGGGTGTAGGGGAGAGAGCGAGAGAGGGAGGAGGGAGAGGTGGTGGGGAGTAGGGGAGGAGAGGAGGAGGGAGCAGCAGGGAGAAGAGAGGGAAGGGGAGGGAGAAGGAGGGGAGAGGTGGTGGGAGAGGAGAGACGAGGAGTGGTAGGGAGGAGCAGGGAGGGAGAGGAGGCAGGGAGAGGATGGGATCAGGGGAGGGGAGAGGGGAGGAAGAAGGGAAGCCGAGAGGAAAGGAGCGTGGAAGGGAAGGGATGAGAACGGGCGAGGGAAGAGGAGTGAGGAAGTGAGGAAGTGGGGAGGGGAGGAGGAGAGGAGGGGGGGAGGGGGGAGGAAGGGAGAGGGGTGGGGGGAGAGGGGGTGGGGGGAGAGGTGGGGGAGAGGAAGGGAGAGGGGGGTGGGGGGAGAGGAGGGGGGGGAGGGGGAGAGGAAGGGAGAGGGGGTGGGGGGAGAGGAGGGGGGGAGGGGAGGAGAGGGCAGGAGGAGAGGAGGGGGAGAGGAAGGGAGAGGGGGTGGGGTGAGAGCAGAAGGGGCATCGATGAAGGTTACAGATGCCACAGCGAGGCTTGGGTTTGGGGTTAAAGTGGAGGGGGACGAGGGTTTTTAAGGGGGGTGGAGGTGTTGGAATAAGAAACCGAAGGAAATGTCAACTTAAAAATAAGTATGACTGACTAGAGACGATTGAATGGTACTGGGAGACGATGATGACATATGGGCACTCTCCCTCTCTCACTCACACTCACTCAAGACAAAGCTCCCCCGTATAGCCTGAACAGACTGTTGGGGCAAGTGTTGTTAGCGAGCACCTACGAAAGCCGGGCAGGGCACACGAGAGGGCGGGTGGCCAGCACCTCGCCCGGCTTCCACGGCTGATTCTACACCATCACCGTAATCTTCATCAAGACCACCGACCCACTCCACTATTGTCATGACACAAACATCACCACCTGCGAGAATTGTACCCACCTCGCCGGGTGTCGAATCGTACCCACCGCTACAAACACACACAACGACAAAGATCCCCCAGATAGCTTTTGACAGCACCTTGTGTGCTGTTGGATGAGGAGGAGGGGTGGAGGGGCGTTACGTGGACGGCAGGGTGATGCATTGATGACACGTATGTCTCACGGCAACACGCGGCTGGGTTCGACTCCGGACTCGGGCAACTTTGGAGTTTGTACATTATCTCCCCCCTCCCCTCTTCTGCGGAGGTTTCCTCCACATTTGTTCGATTTCCTCCCACAGCGAAAACGTGCAATGTGTCTGGTATCGGTGAAAACATCCCAACGTAAACAAAGACAACCTGCATTTCAACAATCGTGCTCGACCGCCGATTCGCCCGGTTGGCTACGTACGGTGCGAAAGAAGTTCAACAAGCATGTAGCTGGGGGTCACAAACAGAGTAGCAAACATTGCACCACCGCCCCCCACCCCACCACCCCACTAATGTGACGAAAATTTGTCAGAACCCTGCTGAAAACAAGCGGAAACAAACGCGTAAAATGTGACCGCGTTGCGGACTGTAATCGAGTTGAAAATAAAACGCGTGAATAAATCCACGATGATGGATCTGCACGTGGGACGGGTCCTGTTCGCGAGCAGGTGGCGTTGGTCAGGCGCCTCGGCCACGGCCGTCTTTGTCTCCCCAGCGAGGATGTTTGCACGCAGCGTCGCATGCTCGTTTAAGTCCGAGCCGCAATAGTTTGGAGTCAAAGCCATTCGTTATGTACGTGTACCCCTAAACATGCACATTTGATCGGTATAATTTAGAATAGAAAACCAAAATATATTCGGTGAACATGATTATGGTGCTGATGGTGATGATGGTGGTGATTTTTGATGATGGTGATGATGTTGATGATGGTGATTATTATGGTGATGATGATGTTGGTGATGATGATGGTGATGATGTTGATGATGGTGATTATTATGGTGATGATGATGTTGGTGATGATGATGGTGATGATGATGACGACGAACACATGGAAAGCAATTGCGTGGATATACAAGCTTTACCCTTGAATCGAGTGAAGTCATTTAAGTTGTCGGATGAGGTTGTATACAATATACGTTTTATAGCGTTGTTTTATAGACTGACTGCACACATTGTAGAGGTAAGCCACTTACCAATAACATTTACCAACGCCGATTACTTGCCAACACTAATACTATCTGTTCAACTGTCAGTATTTCTTTCGCACGCATGGCTGCTGATGAACGACCCTGCACCACCACCACCGCCACAACAACAACACCAACACAAAAACCCACGCACGGCCACGAAACAAGAACGCGCATACGCACACGCGCCGTTATGCAACACGTACAACGCGGCGGGGATAATTAGGGTGCCCGGGAGAGAGAGAGACACATAAACGGGGTGCGATGACACGGAGTGACGTTTAACGGCGAACAACCCAAGACCTGCGTCGCGAGTGTCATCCGCTCACAGCCGAGCCGCCAGCGCGCACACACACACATTGCACACACACACACACACTCGCACACACGCACACACTCGCACACACACACACACTCGCACACACTCGCACACACACACACACTCGCACACACGCACACACACTCGCACACACGCACACACACTCGCACACACGCACAGACACTCGCACACACACATTGCACAAACACATACACACTCGCACAAACACACACACTCGCACAAACACACACACTCGCACACACACACACTCAGGACCGGTTCAGATACTCGTCACCGGCGGTGGACGTTAGGTGGAGTAGAACTCGAGTCGCCGGGTTCGTAGCGCAGCGCCCTAACCGCTACCCCCCCCCACCGCACTCAACAACAACAAAAAGACCCCCCATATAGCCTTCACAGACTGTTGGGGCAAGTGCTGTTAGCGAGCACCTATGAAGGCCGGAACGGCACACGAGGAGGTGGGTGGCCAGCACCACGCCCGACCGCCTTTGTCTCCCTAGTCACGATGTTTACACACCGCACCAGGTACTCATTTGAGGCTGAGTCGACCTAGGGGAGGCCCGGGACCGGTTCAGATAATCGTCACTGATGTCGGCCGTGAGCGGGAATCGAACCCGGATCGCCGGGTTCATAGCGCAGCGCGCTAATCGCTACACTACCGCTCCCCACAACAACAACAACACACACAGACACACACACAGACACACACACGCGCGCACCCACGTGTCTGCAGGCATCGGGAGAGAGAGCGAGAGAGACTGCACTGAGCCCATGCTGTGATCAGATGCTGTCATCGTGGAGCTGTCGGCATCAGGCGCACGGTCAGGCTCACACAGCCCGAGCCATCAGCCCTACCAGCTCCGAGCTCTCACGGCAGCCCCGTAGCAAAGGGGGAAGGGGTGGGAGGGGGGCCAAGCCACCACCCCCCCCCCCCGCTGCCGAAAGCTCAGGTCCACTTTGAATGCTTCGAGAACAATTAAGCGATGCGCTTCGCGGCTCGGCTCGTACTCACAGGCGGTGAGAGCCGGAGACGCGAGCAGATCTCAGCGTGACTCATTTCGATTAGCCTCGACATGTATTTCAAGTTTGATTAACGTGCTGTCCTGCCCTTATTCTATCCGCCCGCTCAGTATTTTTAGGATGCCCCGCTTTTAATTCAAAGTAGCAGCCAGCAACTCTTTACGGAACCCTCCGTCCCTCACTCCTTCCCAGCAACCCTCCAGCTAGCCAGCAAAACTTTTTCCTGATATAGTATGACGAGTCTTCTTGGTTATTTCCGTAAAGTCACGTAGAAGGGAAGTAATAGAATAATAAAATAAAACATAATAAAATAATTCTCACGACGTTTCGGCCACAACGCAAGCAGCCGTCCTCAGGCCTGGTCTTCGCCTGAGGACGGCTGCTTGCGTTGTGGCCGAAACGTCGTGAGAATTATTTTATTATGTTTTATTTTTATTATTTTATTACTTCCCTTCTACGTGACTTTACCGAAAGAACCAAGAAGATGAATCCCTGCAGTCACGAAAGCTTTAAATCGAAATTTAGTATGACGAGGTCAGGCCACAGGGTTGCTCAACGTTGCTCACACCCCCAACAATGCGCACTCATCCTCTATCGCAGTGGTGCTTAACCTTCACTGCAGTCTGGGACCCCTTTGGTCACAACATCTACAATGTGAATACAAACGTGGGGTTTGATGAAACAAAGGAAGATGCACTTACGTGCCCCGTGCTGAATTCGCGATTTCAATGATTTACCTTCTCAAACAAATCTGGCCACGTCTCGCACCTCCAGGCGGTGCGTGCACCCCAGGTTAAGAACGACTGCAACTATGATAAAATAATGATAATTTTCACTGTAAACAGGACAGTGACATTTTGAAATGTACCTATTTTCAATGAGAAAACGTGTGCATTAGTGTCATTCCTTCACGTAAAGTCCTGGTAAAGTTTGTGGGGACTAATAGACATTTTCTATACTTTTAGGCGTAAGCAATTAAAAAATAACACTCACTACCCAGGAACAAAAATTGTGTTACATCGTATAATTAAACATCAACTTCGCCGTGAGAATGTTGTGGTTGCGATGTGCTGGGCTACTCTACGCAGTGTTTTTTTTTCTTTCTTGTGGTTGTGCCGCGTGCAGTTCCCGAAGGAGCTGTCGGCACGTGCAGTGAAACGTCGGACATCGTGTCGAACACCATCGGTGAAAATTGTTTTTTTACCCTTCTATCGGGCAACAAAACTGACACCTTTTTACAAGGAGTCATGTTTGCATAGACCGCAATACCTGCAGTCATAATACAAACAAAAGACATAACTCTGATAATGTGGACTGTCCTTGAAGTTGATTGGTCCACACCCGAGACAGCTTTCCTTAGAGCCTAGTCTCACATGGGTTGGACCAGATGACGCCAAAAGGCGCACAACTCAAAGACAATGCACCATCAGAGTATGAGAGCTCGGGGCAAGCATCTACACTATGGGAACCTCATTTGCCAGTAAAAATATGATAATTGTTTTTTATCATATTTTTCCTGGCAAATGAGGTTCCCATAGTGTAGACCATCGGTGAACCAGATGAAAGTCGGCATCAGCTGTGGCTACGGTGGCTTCGAGCTGTCACTGATGGGGTTCGTGGGTGTGTGTCCAGGTTTCAGCGGCCAGTCATCAAAGCGTGTCCTCGAGTTTTCCCGAGTTAATGTTTTCAGCCCGGTCACCAATGACCGCACACACACACACAGACAAATCGCCCATCGCATTAACGTTCGTCCTGCTCTCAATGTATATGAGTTCCATGTTTATTGATTAAAATATCGCTTTGACCGTCATGCACTCCGCACCTCCAATTAGCGTGGTTGTCTCCCTCCGGTGCGAAAGAAGCTCAGAGCACGTGCATCCATACGACGGACATTGCTACCATGTGGCAGAGATCGCTTACAGCACTTGCCCCAACAGTCTATTGAAGCTATATAGGGAATCTTTTTTCTTGTCTTTGTGGACCAGAGGTCACATTCAGAGATGTCAGAATGCAGCTCTGTGAAATCCACTTCCGCGGGCCGTTCTCTCGCACGGAGGATCGCGTCGCTGTGTGAGATGATGACGAAAGCGCACACAGTGGGGAGGGGGGTGGGGGGGGACCAAAAATTCGCTCAAGTAAAAAAAAAGTTCAAAAGCAGAGTGCAAAAAAGAAGATTCGACGGAAATATTTGCACCACCGCCCCCTTGTCGCCACCCCCACGCGGCTTGTGCTCAGACACCGAACTCGTGGATTCGCCAGCCCAGCCGAAGTGGCTGGCTTCATCATAGCCCCCCCCCTCCCCCCCCCCAATGCACCCCGCCACCACCGGCACGAGGTTGCGCTTCGTTCAGTTTTGCGGGAGAGTCACTCGCGCCTGCAGCGTGGGGATTGAGTTGGGAATGTGCCAGGGAAACTGCAGGGGTCCGAGGAAGGTGGATGTGGAGTTGGGTGGAGGTGGGGAGGGGTGGGGGTGATGGGGATTGTGTGGGGGGCGGAGGGGGAGGAGGGAGGCGGGAGGCGCACGAGGTGGAGAAATGTGGCGTCGGGGAAAAAAAACAGAGGCTCGAGTTGATGTCATTTGCCGGGGTGGGGAACATCATCCAGAGCTGTCCCGTAGGGGATGACGAATCGGGGCGCCTGCCCCGGGCCCCGCGCTTTGGGGGGGGACGCTTCGGCGTCACGGTGTCAGATGTAATACAGCGCGATCAGTTTAAGGCGTCGGCGGGGTCCACACGGTTGGATTTTTCTGGGGCCCCGCACCCCCCAATGGACATCAGCGCCATAATCATTGTCACGAAGAGCATCGATTGGCAATGGGTGGGCAGGGGGGTGAGCGGCAAACTGGGGAGGTTGCGGCACATGAGGCGATGGTGTCTATGGTTCGACACACGGAGATCTCTACGGGTGTGCTGCTCACGTGTTGAGCCGAAACTCTGTGCGGTCTGCCTGAGGCTAACGCACACACACACGCAACGTTCGCACGCTCACTCGCTCACTATAACCAACCACTTCGCGTACACTGATCATCACGCAACCATCTACCGCACACTCACCCATCTCACACCTATCCCACAGACTGTTGGGGCAAGCGTTCTAAGCGAACACGTGTTGACACCTATGAAGGTCGGCACGGCACACGACGGGGTGGGTGGCTAGCGTCACGCCCGGCCGCATTTGTCTCCCCATTGGCGATGTTAACACATCGCATTAGGTACTCATTTTGTAGGCTGAGCAGACCTAGGGGAGGCCCAGGAAAGGTTCAAATAATCGTCACTGGTTGTTGCCCGTTAGCGGTAATGGAAGTCCGGTCTCCGGGTTTGTAGAGTCGTGCAGTAACCACTACACTACCGCTCCCCCCCCCCCCACACACGCTCATCAGTGATCCTCCGCGCAGCGTCCGCATTGTTCCACCACGCCACTAAACCCCCCTAGAGGTGCCCATGAACAGGCACGACGCCGACGGTCCGTAATGGTTGTTACTGGCGCGGTCGCCTCTCTCAGACACGCGCCGGAGCCTCTAGCGCAGGACACGGGAGCCGTGTGGCTTGTGATCATCAGTGGCCCTGGCGGCCTGGATGAGGAGGAGGAGGAGGAGGCCGCGGCGGCTGTGAAGTGAGAACGGCGGCGAGAGGTCGCGTTTAATGGGGACGAGGTCCCGGAGCAAAGAGGATTCGCGAAACCCCCGGCGGGTCAGGCAAGGCCCCCATGAGGGGCGATAAGGAGGGGTGAGGGAGGAGGGTTGAGGATGTGGGGGTGAGGAAATGAACCCCGGGCACTGAACGGGGCTAGTGGGGTCGAGCAAGGGGACAGTTGGGGTGAGCGAGGGGTACCCAGGAGCAGGCAAACCCCTCGGGGATGAAGAGAAAATTGTCGTGTGAGTCATTGAGTTTCCGTTGACGAAGAGCGCATGGATAACAATGGCATGGATAACAATGGCATGGATAACAATGGCATGGATAACAAAGGCATGGATAACAATGGCATGGATAACAATGGCGAGTCCATGCGTCTACTGTGCATTCACCTCTGCATAGGGATGGGGCGTACAATAAAATAGGGTTGTTATCGACAGGCATAACTTGCACTCTTAGTGGTAGTGCCTTACGCCGATAATCCGGACTCAAAGCTAGCCTTGTGGCGCTCCATAAAATATCCAGTGGGAAATTCGGCCCTGATCATTAACATCAGCCATGTTCAATCAACTGCTGCATGAAGGTCTCTACCAAGTTGTCGCTATCTCTCACAATCCCGCGATTGTAATAATCCACGCATTGCACCCGCGCGCGAGCTGATTGATACATCATAAAAAAACAGAAGGCTGACGAGATAGAATTATTTATTCAAACGGCGATCCTGAATCGATGAAATGACTGAATGTCAAATCTAACTGTGGGTCAGAATAACAGGGCCACCCCCACCCTTCCCCCCCCCCCCTATCATTTACGACACATTTACATTGATGCCACGTAACCCAAAACAACACTTGATCAGACTTGCGTTGGGACGTGGCCCCCGTCTCCCGTTCACGGACTAAATTCCGCAGAAAACCTGTGGAACCCCAGCCCATCGCTTCACGCCAGGAGTGGAGGGGGGGACGACTCGTACCACGAGTCCATCGTGGGACCACACTCGAGTTTTGTTTAACACGGGTGGTGCAAAAATGTACTGCGTTCCCGCGTTACGGATGATGCCAGTGTCTGGTCGCGTTGGTCCGAGTGGCCAAGACCAAATGTGTTCCTTTTGGGATGTGTTTCAGATTTTTTGTTTGGATGAATCCGATGAAAACAAAACCCATTTGGGGCCTAGATATGAAATTTCGGACGATCCGATAGTTCGTTTGCTGTTGCTGTTTCAGTTTGATCTGAAGACCGGATCGATTCCACCCTTGGTGAAAGTGGTGTCACATAGCTCCCAGGTTGCGCCGCGTGTAATCCAACGTGATGGAAAATGTTGTCCTTCCCCGCACCTCCGATTAGACACGGTTGGCTACGTATGGTGCGACAGAAGTTCAACGAAAAGGGGGACGGATCTCGTACATACGATGAGGGTTTATGCGCGGTGAATGTTCATGGATCGTACGATTGCGAATTCCTCATTGTTTTTCACCGAAACGTGTTTGGTTTGACTGCACAATGAAATACTTGGTGTACACACGCGATGCGATCACGTGGCATCAGGGTGACGTCACTGCCGCAAAACACGAAAACCCTTGGCAGGATGAGTACGTCACGGAAAAGCCCCCACAAAAAAATAACTGATGGGGAAAAAACATCTCTGAAATTGTCCTTGAAATTCCTGCCCCCTTGCCACAAACATATGAAATCGCTATTTTTATTTAAACGATGTTTTCGCTTAATTGTTTTTATCTTGGCCACTGAAGGATGTTGGTACAACTCAAGCGTTGCCAGCAAATAAAACATTTGGTCTGGGCACGCGGACTTAGCCAACCCTGGGCTCTCGCGTCCACTCAGCCACAACACAAAAGCAGCCTTCACCTGCCACTCTGCAAATTGGCGGTGACTTTGTGTGTGTGTGTGGAGAGAAAGACCAGGAACGGACAAAAGAGCCACGCCAATTACGGGCAGAGGCGGTGACGCGCGGCGAACTCCGTGCTTCCGTTTAATCCATCGCGATGGTTTTGGATGAAGACCGTCAGGCGAGAGAAGCTGCCGCCGCTGCTACTGCCGCTGCTGCTGTTGCTGCTGTGCGTGGTGGGTGTTTGTCTCAAGCGACAGATGACTGCGAGCGTTTCATCTCAAGATGGCCTAGATTCAGCCTGGCCGCTTCAAATTTAATTCCGCAAATTAACCGAGAAGCCACCAACACCGCTGACCCCCATCTAATTTCTCCCTCTCTCTCTCTCTCTCTCACTTTTTTTTCTCTTTACTAAAAGTGATTCAATTAAAATGTTTCCGCTGGCAGATGGAGATGGAAAAAATAAACTTAAGCGAACGCTGCGCACTCGAAACAAAATGCAAACGTGAACCGAGATGGAAGGGCGTTTATTATTATTATTATAATAATAATCTAATCCGCGTTAATTATATCGGCTAAACTTTCCTGGGCACTGTTAAATCTGACCTTTATTCGGCAAAAGGTCACCAGCGGCGGGTGATCGCCGAACGCCGCAGGTTCAACGGCAGCGGCGAAGCTATCGGGTGTGCAGGCGGTGCAACTGCACAGCGGCCCACGGGGCCTAGGGGTTGCTGTAGAAAGAGGGGGGTGGGGTACATCGGACAGGGGCCACCCGTTCCGTTCCCTGCGCGAGAGACCATGCCAACCGCGCCGTGCCCCTTGGTGAATGGGATCAAATAATTCAGAGGGTCATCTCTGAGGCCAGCGGCCCCCGCGGTGAACCCACAAGACACGTTGTTCTGAACAAGTCTGTTGAGGACGTTTGTGTCTACGAGGCAGCAGTCAACCTCCCTGAGCTGCCACTAAAGAAAGGTCGATAAACTATGTGTTCAAGGATGGAGACGAGACCACTGTAAAGTACTACAAGACCAACCAGCACTGCCACTCAACCACCCACCGCTCCCGTTATGACATTGGATTCCCATTTGGACACCCTCCACTATCACGAAATCACCCTCCACTATCACGAAACCGCCCATCACTATCATTAAACTACCCATCACTATCATTAAACCACCTAACATGTCCACTAAACCACCCGTTACTCCCACTAAACTACCTAACATTTCAACTAAATCACCTGTAACTACCACTAAACCACCCATCACTACAACTAAACCCACCCGTCTTGACGGCAATAATTGTACACATTTCACAACAGCACTAATGTATGACCTTTGTCATCTCTAAATTATAGAGAAAACACACGGGGATCGGAGGACAATCGCACGTTAGCTGAATCGCATCGCCCGTTAATAAGAGTACCGCAAAGGGGGCTGGGGGGGGGGCTGGCACGGGACACACCGCGGCAATGAGGATGGATGGATGATGATGGCGGTGGCGGTGGGCCGATGGGCAAAGAACGGTGATGGAACGGGCAGAGTTGGGAACGCGCGCCAGATGACGACTCCCACCGTTGAGACGGAGCGATAAGAATAGCTGAGGCGTGTGGGACGGAGCGAGATGGATTGTGGCATCAGCGCGGGCAGTGTGGATATATGGGCCCCCTCCGATGCGCGTGTATATTGTAACGCGCTTGGGGGAATGCATTTGCATCTGGACTCTGTATACAAATATAACGTGGAAAAAGAAAATAAACAAAACAGACAAAGGCACGGCCCCTGCAATTTCTTTCTTGCTTGCTTGCTCACGGCATTTGCTGGTGGAGAGGCCGCCAGAAGGTATTTGGTCTACTCTTCCACGCGAGTCATATATCTTTTAAATAGGAGATGGGGGTGGGGGGTATACCTATCCAGAATGTACCCCACCGCACGCAAGCAACTGATAGATCGAGTGCCATGTGCTCCATTCCAATTGCTGGGTGGACAGAGGCGGGGGTGGATTTAAGAAATGTGCTCAGTTTAATCAATTGCCGCGCCGAGGGATCGAACCGGCGGACCTCTGGATAGCGAGTCGAGCGTGATGCCCGTCACACAGCAGCAGCATGCCTTTTGAGGCCAAACAATAACCCACTGCCCTTTGTCGTCGATCCACTGCTGAACGAAAGCCTCTCGGTGCCGTGTCGGCAATGGGGATTTGTACTCTTAGTTATTTCGGTAAAGTCACGTAGGTAAAAAAAAAATTACATTTTAATTTCATTTTTTACCTACGTGACTTTACCGAAAGAACTAAGCGTATGAATCCTTGCAGTCACGAAAGCTTCAAATATAGAATGGGGATTTGCTTGACCATACTTCACCGCTTTGGTCAATGCAGATTAGTAAAGTAGGGGAGGGTCGGCGAGAGGGGGGTGGGGAGCGTGGCAGAACCGGTTCAGATATAAATTCGCCACTGATGCCAGCCGCCGTATTGTCCGGAAAGTAAGACGCACCATCGCGGGCGGGGGTGGGGGCGTCTTAATGATCCGGGGAATACCGTGGGACTGAGCCGGGTTCACAGCGCAGTGCGTCAACCACTGCGCCACCCACCGCTCCACTCGCTCCAGCCATAGATTCCTTACGCGAGTGGTTCACGGTGGGGAGGCTCTCTTCGTGCGCGTGTGTAGGGGGCGCGCCGCCTCGCCAACGCGGAGCTGCGATGAACATTGACGCGGGGCACCTTTTTATGAGCTAATGAAGTGAGCGAGAAGTCCGCTGACGTTTTTGTTGTTGTTGTTGCGTGAACGCGTTTATAACGTCTCCGCAGGCAGCAGTCGCGTTGGCTTGACGAGCGTTTGAGCGGTGGACTGATTCGTTCCATTGCATTGTAAAGATGCCCACTTTGCGAGCCGATTTTATTGCGGTTAAATACAATCTTAATTTTAGAACTTTCGTGACTGCAGGAATTATTATTTGGTTCTTTCGGTTAAGTCACGTCTAAAGATAAAATGCCTCCACCCCCCCTCTGTCTATTTAAGGCCACCCCACAGAGACGATCACCCCTCTCTGTCACCTGTGTTGCTCTCGCTATGTATGTATCTTGTGATATCTGTCTGCTGTCTGTCTATAGTTTTCTGGTTAGATATTATGTCGCTATTTCATTATACCTGATGATGATTATACCTGATGATGATTGCTTGTGTTGCAATCGAAACGTCGTATTCTATTATTTAATTTAATTTATTATTTTATCTTTAGACGTGACTTAACCGAAAGAACCAAATAATAATTCCTGCAGTCACGAAAGTTCTAAAATTAAGATTGAACCACTTCTACGGGGAAGTTTTAAGCTTATCCTTTTTCTCTCTCTCTCTGGCGACTTGTTTTCTCTGCCTGTGTCCTCTTTAGAATGTTCACACTTAAATTCTAACTTAGCAATCTTTGAAATACGTAATCAACCAGGCTATGCGTTAATTGTGTGTTGACCGACCCTCTGTGTTGTATTACATTACATTTCGATATTTTACTAGGTTATTTAATTTTAGTGTGTCTTTCTCCTGATTTTCAGGCTTGCTTGCTGTGCCATCGTACTCGCAGCACCACGTTTCTTTTGGACCACTCATTGATATGCTAATTTTTTCTAACCCCCCTCCCCCTCTCTCTGCCTCCGCCCCCCCTCTGTCTATTTAAGGCCACCCCACAGAGACGATCACCCCTCTCTGTCACCTGTGTTGCTCTCGCTATGTATGTATCTTGTGATATCTGTCTGCTAATGTCTGTCTATAGTTTTCTGGTTAGATATTATGTCGCTATTTCATTATACCTGATGATGATTGCTTGTGTTGCAATCGAAACGTCGTATTCTATTGGTTAAATACAACTTTATGTGCGATGAAGAAGGGCCCATGACCCGAAACGTCGCCGATTATCAACGTTTTCCTTTCACGTGTGCTTGTGCACAACTGCCGAGGCAGCAGCAGCAGCACGAGAATGTGTTGACTAGTCGTGAATGTGATTCTTTGGGTCTGTCGGTAAAGTCACGTAGATAGGTTCAAAGAAAATAACAAAGAAAAACTACGACGTTTCGATCGCAACACAAGCGGTCGTCATCCTTTTCCTGATGACGACCGCTTGTGTTGCGATCGAAACGTCGCAATTTTTTTGTTATTTTCTTTGAACCTATCTACGTGACTTTACCGAAAGACCCAAAGAATGTGAATTCCTGCAGTCACGATTTAGTGGTGAATGATAGCGCCTCTAGTGGTTGCCGGGATGATTCGGCAGGGCAGGGGGTTGACACTCGTGCCTCACAGCAACAAGAGACCCGGGTTAGACTCCCCACTCGGGGCGCCTTTCTACGTGTGGAGTTTGTATGTTCTACCCCTGTTTGTATGTTTGTGTGTACGCATGTACGTATGTTCTCTCCTCGTTCTGTCTGGGTTTCCTCCGGGCTCTCGGGTTTCCTCACACAGCTAGCTAATAACACATTCCTGCGGAGGGATATGGTAGGAACGTTGGGTTGCTCGGTCAATGGCCAGGGTCAACGGCGGCGTGGTGTATTCCGCAAATATGCCCGACTGTGAGGGCGGGCGCAAGCCGGCGTGAGTAGGTTGAACGTTGAGTTTTATAAAGGCACCACGGGGTGACCAGCCCCCACCACCCAGCCCCACCCCTCCCACCCCCACCCAGCCCCACCTTCCCCACCCAGCCCCTCCCCACCCTCCCCTCTCCACCCAGCCCCACCCCTCTCATTTTTGGATGCACGACGGACGGACGGACACAATAATCCCCTATGGGCTGGTGTAACCAGGAGGTTCCTACCAGTATAATAAAATGTCACTGGGAATGTCCAAAGCATTCCGACGCTGAAAAGCCACCTGCAAATCACTCAACTTTGGATCACACACACACACACGCGCGCGCACGCACTCTCGCAGCATAGCACCCCCTCGCTACGGTGACACACTTGGCAGGACCCTCCTGACAACGAGCCCTGAGACCTGCAAGCGTTGCGGTGAGTGTCATCGTCGATGCCGATCGATGCATCGACGCACAGCGTGTCCCGTGTGGGACACAGTTGCGGTCCTTTCGCCAATCCACTGCTGGATGAGGACCTCCCCACGCCGTGCCTGTTACGCATGCACGTTGAACTTCTTTCGCACCGTACGTCGCCGAACCGTGCTATGCGGAGGCGCGATTGCGCGCGTCTGCGTGGCCACCCCGGGGCGGAGTGCGTCGCTTTGATTGGCTGCGCGAGAGGCGGCCACGTGCCGACGGACGCGTGCGCATGGATCGTGGCGTAGCGATGATGGCACGACATTTGCCAATTTACCAAGCGCAAGGAAAGACAGACAACACACACACGGGGCTGTCAGCAGCAGCAACAACAGCAGCAGCAACAGCAGCAGCCATGATTGATCCACTGCTGGATGACAGCCTACCACCCAACATCTCTCGCGGTTCCGCGACGCAACAATCCACCCAGCAGCCACAGTGCACGCGAGTTGATTTCATCGCTCCGTCTCCACGATGGAGGTGATTTTTTTCGGGTGCGTTCGCTCCTTTGGCTTCCACTCCGTGGTTAGACTCGACCGTCACCCCGTGTAAACACGACGTGCCCCTGCTCGAGTCCTTCTTAACTTTCTCAACAAAATTGTTCGGTGGAACTGCCTCGGCAGTGGCTCACAAGCACAACGAACTAAACGAACTGATGAGCAACGTGAGTTATTCATGAGTCATTCGTGTGCCTATATATTTTTTTATTTTTAAAGTCACAGCGTTATTGGCTAACGCATAGACTTGTATGTACTTTTTGACAGTAAAAATGATTTGAAAATCTGGTACACGTGACATAATGCCTACACTATGAAACGGCGTGGTGACGTATGGAATACAGAGACTCACACATAAAGCCATATACTTGCACAGAGAGCCATAGACTAATATCTGAATCGGTCCTGGGTATCCCCTAGGTCGACGTGGCCTCAAATGAGAACCCGGTGCGATGTTAAACCATCGCCACGAGGGAGACAAAGGCGGTCGGGCGTGGTGCTAGCCACCCACCCCCTCGTGTGTCGTACCTGCCTTCATCCGTGCTCGCTAACAGCACTTGCCCCAACAACCTGTTCAGGCTACACGGGGGGGGGGGGTGGTCTTTGTCTTTATGTTTCTGAGTCGGTGGCAGCTGATGACCGGTGGCTTTTGCCCCTCGTGGTCCTTGGAGCAGCGAGCGGACGCTACGCGGCGTGACCTCCGCACTCATCTCTCGCGGACACCGTGACCTCTTACCCACCCCTCCCACCTCTTCTCCCCCTCTCCCCCTCCTCCTCTCACCGTGACCTCTTACCCACCCCTCCCACCTCTTCTCCCCCTCTCCCCCTCTTCCTCTCACCGTGACCTCTTACCCACCCCTCCCACCTCTTCTCCCCCTCTCCCCCTCCTCCTCTCACCGTGACCTCTTACCCACCCCTCCCACCTCTTCTCCCCCTCTCCCCCTCCTCCTCTCACCGTGACCTCTTACCCACCCCTCCCACCTCTTCTCCCCCTCTCCCCCTCCTCCTCTCACCGTGACCTCTTACCCACCCCTCCCACCTCTTCTCCCCCTCTCCCCCTCCTCTCACCGTGACCGTGCCGCCGCTCTGCGCCGTCTGCTGCTGCTGATGGTGCTGCTGCTGCTGCTGGTGATGGTGGTGGTGGTGATGCGACGCCGGGGGTTGCTGCGCCACCGCCGCCGTCGTGTAGAGGGCGGCGGCCACATCGTGGTCGGGCGGAGGCGCGACTCCTCCGCCCGGCTGCCCGGTGCCGTAGTCCGGCACGACGCCGTGGGGGAGCGCCGCGTGCGGCGGTGGCGGCGGCGCCGCTCCGTAGTCGGCGGGGACGCCGTTCTGGGACGGCGCCGCGAACTGTCCCGACGGGTACGCGTGCGCCATGGGCTCGGGGGGCAGCGGGGGCTCCTGCGTCCCCTTTACGGGTCGCGGGAGGGCGGTGGGGTGGTGCGGTTGGGGAGTGGTGTGGATGGTAAGGGGAGGGGGAGAGGGTCGGGTGGGGGTGGAGGAAATGTGGGATGGCAACAGATGTGTGCGGGAGGGAGTGTGGTGGATGGAGGTGGGGGGAAGGGTGGCAAAATATGTGGGGGGCGAGGAACGATGGGGGGTCGAAGTGGGGGGCAGGGTGACAAAAGGATGTGGGGGGCGAGGGGCAGAGACAACAGTAGCATGAGCGCTGAGCAGGTAATTCTGTTGACTATCACAAAATAAAACATCAATGTAGAGCTGTGGTGCAGTGGTTCGCGGTGCGCACACAGCCAGAGGTAATGCACCTCGGATACAAATGCATAACGGTCATCACAGCGCTTGTGCCAAGCTAGGTACACTTTGATTGCCAACGCGATCTTCCGTATCGACTCGGCTGATATGGGCACACACACCTGCACCAGCTACTCAGGACCGGTTCAAATATTCGGCACCGTCGTTGCCCGCGAGCGGGAATCGAACTCCGGTGAACGGGAGTGCGGGGGGGGAGTTCATTAGCGCGGTGCGCACTCGCTCACGCGTGCAGACGGACAGCTTCACGCGTGCAGGATGACATCGCACACGGGAGCCGTGGCGCGCTACGGGAAGCGAAGTCGTTCCCCAGCCGCCACGACGAGGAGACGGCAGACGTAGCCGGCTACGAGATCGGCCGCGGCTCCCCTGGGTCCCCGCCCACCCCCATCCCACCCCTGGAGACTCTGAGCGCGGCTCTGCCACGGCGCCTGAGATGCCTGCCTGTCTGACTGTCTGCCTGGCCGTCTGTCTGCCTGTGTGTCGGCGGCGCGCCTGTGATGCTCTCTGTGAGTCTGTTGAACCTCTTCTTGGTTCTTTCGGTAAAGTCACGTAGAAGGGAAGTAATACAATATTATTATTTTATAAAATATTATTATTTTATTACTTCCCTTCTACGTGCCTTTACCGAAAGAACCAAGAAGATGAATCCCTGCAGTCACGAAAGCTTTAAATCGAAATCTGTTGAACCTGCTTGGCTGCTTACACGTCCGTCTACCTATGCGCATGGCTATCTGTCTGCCTGTTCGGTCCGCGCGTCTGTTTTCCCGTCTTTCTGCTGAGTTGTCTGTCTGCCGATTTGCCTATCTGCGGGTCTATTTGCGTTGTCGGTCTGCCTGTCTGTCTGTCAGTGCGTACGTCTGCCTGTACGTTCGCTTGCCAACCCTACAGGTATGTTCGTCAGCCTGGGTCTACCTATCAATTCTAGATTAGAAGTTTTCGTGACTGCAAGAATTAATATTCTTAGGTTTTTTCAGTAAAGTCACGTAGGTAAAAAGTAAAAAAATAAAATAAAAAAATAGAAATAATAATAGAAATAAAATAACAAATCACGACTTGTGTTGCCCCCAAAACGTCGTGATTTATTATTTTATTTCTATTATTATTTCTATTTTATTATTCATTTTTATTTTTAACTACGTGACTTTACCGACAAAAACTAAGAGTATCTGCCTATCAAATCTACTGACTGTCTGCATGTCTGTCAGACGATCTCTCTCTCTATCTGTCTGTTAACCCTGCCTGCCTGTCTGTTTCCCCCCGCCTGTATACTGATGTGTCTGCCTGTGTGTCCGCCTGGTGGTCTTTGTGTTTGCCTGTCTTTCGCTCGTCCGCGCGTTGTATTCCTCGGCCTTGACACCCGCCGTCGCTTTGCTCCCCTCCGCCTCGCATCTCGCCTCCTCCTCCTCCTCTTCCTCCATCCTCCTTCTCTCCCCCACCGCAATATAACGAGCGACCTTCATTTCAGCGATTATTTATTTATTTGCTCTCGCACAAATGTCAATAATTTATGAAATGTTGCCATTAGCAGGCCTCTTGGAGATCACTTAAACGAACGGCCACTGCTGTGCGCGTGCGTGCGCGCGCGCGCGCGTGCCGTCGTGATGGCCCGTGACATCAACCTTGACTACTTCGTCCGCATTCCACATTTGTAGAAAAATATGACAATGCGAAATAGGGGGATTTTAGCCCGCATGTTGGGGCCAGGGACGTTCTAAACGCGGACGGCTAAGATGAGAGCTTGGTTCGGCGAGCGAAGTAGAGCTTGCGCCATTTGGAGGCGGATGTGATCTTTACGTAAATGATGTTGATGGTGATGTCATGGTGCTTCTTTAATGTATTTGAATAACTTCGCCACCCTGGCTATTGAGGGTTCGTGGAGGAGGTAGGAAGAGGGAGGGATATGGCGTGAGCAGGCAAGCCCAAGACCGGTTGGCATATATCACCAGCCACGATGTTCACCACGGATTGAAATTGAACTGAGGTCGTTGTGGTTTCGGCGGAGTGGGATAACCACTGTACCGTCGCTGCCTTTCGACCTGCAACATACGTAATGACCGACATGTAGCTCGTGATTTAGTACTGCTGCTGCCTTGCCAGGTGGTGCACACGCACAAACAACAACAACAAGTCAACACATTCGTCAACAACAACAGCAGCATTCTGTGGTGAGAGTAGTCATATTTTTGGTTTATATTTGGGGGCGGCGTTTTGGGCAATTGCCCCTTGTTCAGAGCACGAAATAGATACCTACCCGCCTGTTCCTTAATGCCAACATTTTTGTCAGTTACCCCTCCACCACCCGATCGGAATGTCACGATTACAAGTATATTATGAGTATTCACTATTATCATTGACACGTGCCGATGAATTTGTGAATTTGCGACCAATAAACCTCCTTCTCATTCGTGGACCGAGACGTTGAACGCTGACGCACGCTGATTATCCTCCTCCGCTAATGCGGTTTATTTTCTTTTTGTTTTACTTAAGAGGCGGTAGCGCGTAAGTGGCACGCGCCAACGTGAATCGTCAACCCACTTTCTGTACTGCCACCCGGCCACCTCTGAGTCCACGGAATGTTCCACGGGCTTCGCCCACCCTGTGCGGACGCGCGAGTTACTCCTGTTGGCAAACACGTGCCGAGTAGACATTGTATCGATCCGCCAATTAAATTCGATCCCCAGAATCAATTATTAACGACGAATGCAAATAGCACCTCAATGATATGCAAATGTTACATTTGGCCTTGGGGGATTGACTCGGCCTATCATCCCTCCAGGGGGGGCGGGGGTCGATACAACGAGCACCAGTTTGTGAGTCATTCAACAATGGTGTAACAGTGGATATCCCTCCCAACACCTGACGCCCCCCCCCCCCGTCATATAAATGTGTAATTTACACCACGGGCGAAGGTTGTAAACAGGAGATGATAACAGCTTCAATGTTGAAGAATCACTACGACTTTTGATGAACGAGACCAAAGATGAATCTCGATTGGTGACAGAGAACCATCCAGACATTTCATTTCAATTTCCCCATTCCCTGCGCCCCCCCCCCCTCTTTCTCCCCGTGTGTGCAGCTCGGGACAATGCACGTAACACACGCACACAACGCGCCATCGATCTCATTTCTCCGGTGCCGTCGTTACGCGAGGTCTATTGCATGCAGCACTCATCGGCGAGTAGGGAAGGGATGGATCGTAACAGTTTCACCATTACGAGCCTCCCCCCCTCACCTCACTCCCTACCCCGCCGATTGACAGCAAGCGGGAGCCACGCGCCATTCCAGATGTGCGGTGGCTTGCAAATGGATTCACTACGCTAGCGAGTGTGTGTGCAGGCGGTGCAACTGCGCCACGAAGTGCGGGGGGGAGGGCGGTGGGGGGGGGGGGCTGCCCAGGTACCGTAGGACATAGACTCGGACCCATACCAACCTCGCCACTGTGTGAAGTAGTGGTGTGTGGTAGTGTTGGGTGCTATGTGGTAGTGTTGGCTGCTGTGTGGTAGTGTTGGGTGCTGTGTGGTAGTGTTGGCTGCTATGTGGTAGTGTTGGCTGCTATGTGGTAGTGTTGGGTGTTGTGTGGTAGTGTTGGGTACTGTGTGGTAGTGTTGGGTGCTATGTGGTAGTGTTGGGTGCTGTGTGGTAGTGTTGGGTGCTGTGTGGTAGTGTTGGGTGCTGTGTGGTAGTGTTGGCTGCTGTGTGGTAGTGTTGGGTGCTGTGTGGTAGTGTTGGGTACTGTGTGGTAGTGTTGGGTGCTATGTGGTAGTGTTGGGTGCTGTGTGGTAGTGTTGGGTACTGTGTAGTAGTGTTGGGTGCTATGTGGTAGTGTTGGGTGCTGTGTGGTAGTGTTGGCTGCTGTGTGGTAGTGTTGGGTGCTGTGTGGTAGTGTTGGCTGCTGTGTGGTAGTGTTGGGTGCTGTGTGGTAGTGTTGGGTGCTGTGTGGTAGTGTTGGGTGCTATGTGATAGTGTTGGGTGCTGTGTGGTAGTGTTGGCTGCTGTGTGGTAGTGTTGGGTGCTGTGTGGTAGTGTTGCGTGCTGTGTGGTAGTGTTGGTTGCTATGTGGTAGTGTTGGCTGCTGTGTGGTAGTGTTGGCTGCTATGTGGTAGTGTTGGGTGATGTGTGGTAGTGTTGGGTGCTGTGTGGTAGTGTTGGTTGCTATGTGGTAGTGTTGGGTGCTGTGTGGTAGTGTTGGCTGCTATGTGGTAGTGTTGGGTGCTGTGTGGTAGTGTTGGGTGCTGTGTGGTAGTGTTGGGTACTGTGTGGTAGTGTTGGGTACTGTGTGGTAGTGTTGGTTGCTATGTGGTAGTGTTGGGTGCTGTGTGGTAGTGTTGGCTGCTGTGTGGTAGTGTTGGGTGCTGTGTGGTAGTGTTGGCTGCTGTGTGGTAGTGTTGGGTGCTGTGTGGTAGTGTTGGCTGCTGTGTGGTAGTGTTGGTTGCTATGTGGTAGTGTTGGGTGCTGTGTGGTAGTGTTGGCTGCTGTGTGGTAGTGTTGGGTGCTGTGTGGTAGTGTTGGGTACTGTGTGGTAGTGTTGGGTACTGTGTGGTAGTGTTGGGTGCTGTGTGGTAGTGTTGGGTGCTGTGTGGTAGTGTTGGGTGCTGTGTGGTAGTGTTGGCTGCTGTGTGGTAGTGTTGGCTGCTGTGTGGTAGTGTTGGGTGCTGTGTGGTAGTGTTGGCTGCTGTGTGGTAGTGTTGGGTGCGATGTGGTAGTGTTGGGTGCTGTGTGGTAGTGTTGGCTGCTGTGTGGTAGTGTTGGGTGCTGTGTGGTAGTGTTGGCTGCTATGTGGTAGTGTTGGGTGCTGTGTGGTAGTGTTGGGTGCTGTGTGGTAGTGTTGGTTGCTATGTGGTAGTGTTGGGTGCTGTGTGGTAGTGTTGGCTGCTATGTGGTAGTGTTGGGTGCTGTGTGGTAGTGTTGGGTGCTGTGTGGTAGTGTTGGGTACTGTGTGGTAGTGTTGGGTACTGTGTGGTAGTGTTGGTTGCTATGTGGTAGTGTTGGGTGCTGTGTGGTAGTGTTGGCTGCTGTGTGGTAGTGTTGGGTGCTGTGTGGTAGTGTTGGCTGCTGTGTGGTAGTGTTGGGTGCTGTGTGGTAGTGTTGGCTGCTGTGTGGTAGTGTTGGTTGCTATGTGGTAGTGTTGGGTGCTGTGTGGTAGTGTTGGCTGCTGTGTGGTAGTGTTGGGTGCTGTGTGGTAGTGTTGGGTACTGTGTGGTAGTGTTGGGTACTGTGTGGTAGTGTTGGGTGCTGTGTGGTAGTGTTGGGTGCTGTGTGGTAGTGTTGGGTGCTGTGTGGTAGTGTTGGCTGCTGTGTGGTAGTGTTGGCTGCTGTGTGGTAGTGTTGGGTGCTGTGTGGTAGTGTTGGCTGCTGTGTGGTAGTGTTGGGTGCTATGTGGTAGTGTTGGGTGCTGTGTGGTAGTGTTGGCTGCTGTGTGGTAGTGTTGGGTGCTGTGTGGTAGTGTTGGGTGCTGTGTGGTAGTGTTGGGTGCTATGTGGTAGTGTTGGGTACTGTGTGGTAGTGTTGGGTACTGTGTGGTAGTGTTGGGTGCTGTGTGGTAGTGTTGGGTGCTGTGTGGTAGTGTTGGGTGCTGTGTGGTAGTGTTGGCTGCTGTGTGGTAGTGTTGGCTGCTGTGTGGTAGTGTTGGGTGCTGTGTGGTAGTGTTGCTGCTGTGTGGTAGTGTCGGGTGCTATGTGGTAGTGTTGGGTGCTGTGTGGTAGTGTTGGCTGCTGTGTGGTAGTGTTGGGTGCTGTGTGGTAGTGTTGGCTGCTGTGTGGTAGTGTTGGGTGCTATGTGGTAGTGTTGGGTGCTGTGTGGTAGTGTTGGCTGCTGTGTGGTAGTGTTGGGTGCTGTGTGGTAGTGTTGGGTGCTGTGTGGTAGTGTTGGCTGCTGTGTGGTAGTGTTGGGTGCTGTGTGGTAGTGTTGGGTGCTGTGTGGTAGTGTTGGCTGCTATGTGGTAGTGTTGGCTGCTGTGTGGTAGTGTTGGGTGCTGTGTGGTAGTGTTGGCTGCTGTGTGGTAGTGTTGGGTACTGTGTGGTAGTGTTGGCTGCTGTGTGGTAGTGTTGGGTGCTGTGTGGTAGTGTTGGGTGCTGTGTGGTAGTGTTGGCTGCTGTATTGTAGTGTTGGGTGCTGTGTGGTAGTGTTGGCTGCTGTGTGGTAGTGTTGGCTGCTGTATTGTAGTGTTGGCTGCTATGTGGTAGTGTTGGCTGCTGTGTGGTAGTGTTGGCTGCTGTATTGTAGTGTTGGGTGCTGTGTGGTAGTGTTGGGTGCTGTGTGGTAGTGTTGGCTGCTGTGTGGTAGTGTTGGGTGCTATGTGGTAGTGTTGGCTGCTGTATTGTAGTGGTGGGTGCTGTGTGGTAGTGTTGGGTGCTGTGTGGTAGTGTTGGCTGCTGTGTGGTAGTGTTGGCTGCTGTGTGGTAGTGTTGGCTGCTGTATTGTAGTGTTGGCTGCTATGTGGTAGTGTTGGCTGCTGTGTGGTAGTGTTGGCTGCTGTATTGTAGTGTTGGGTGCTGTGTGGTAGTGTTGGGTGCTGTGTGGTAGTGTTGGCTGCTGTGTGGTAGTGTTGGGTGCTATGTGGTAGTGTTGGCTGCTGTATTGTAGTGTTGGCTGCTATGTGGTAGTGTTGGCTGCTGTGTGGTAGTGTCGGCTGCTGTATTGTAGTGTTGGGTGCTGTGTGGTAGTGTTGGGTGCTGTGTGGTAGTGTTGGGTGCTGTGTGGTAGTGTTGGCTGCTGTGTGGTAGTGTTGGGTGCTGTGTGGTAGTGTTGGGTGCTGTATTGTAGTGTTGGGTGCTGTGTGGTAGTGTTGGCTGCTGTGTGGTAGTGTTGGGTGCTGTGTGGTAGTGTTGGGTGCTGTGTGGTAGTGTTGGCTGCTGTATTGTAGTGTTGGGTGCTGTGTGGTAGTGTTGGCTGCTGTGTGGTAGTGTTGGGTGCTGTGTGGTAGTGTTGGCTGCTGTGTGGTAGTGTTGGGTGCTGTGTGGTAGTGTTGGGTGCTGTGTGGTAGTGTTGGCTGCTGTATTGTAGTGTTGGGTGCTGTGTGGTAGTGTTGGGTGCTATGTGGTAGTGTTGGCTGCTGTATTGTAGTGTTGGCTGCTATGTGGTAG
Source organism: Lampetra fluviatilis (assembly GCF_964198595.1). Taxonomy (NCBI): domain Eukaryota; kingdom Metazoa; phylum Chordata; class Hyperoartia; order Petromyzontiformes; family Petromyzontidae; genus Lampetra; species Lampetra fluviatilis. Next base: position 37,697,070 of record NC_136275.1, on the reverse strand, counting down.
TGTTGGCTGCTGTGTGGTAGTGTTGGCTGCTGTATTGTAGTGTTGGGTGCTGTGTGGTAGTGTTGGGTGCTGTGTGGTAGTGTTGGCTGCTGTGTGGTAGTGTTGGGTGCTGTGTAGTAGTGTTGGGTGCTGTATTGTAGTGTTGGGTGCTGTGTGGTAGTGTTGGGTGCTGTGTGGTAGTGTTGGCTGCTGTATTGTAGTGTTGGGTGCTGTGTGGTAGTGTTGGCTGCTGCGTGGCAGTGGTGGGCGGTGTTTGGCAGTAATAATAGGTGACGTGTGGTACGAGGAGCTGAGGAAATTGGACAAGGGACCCCCATTCCATTCATTGCATCAGGACCTATGCCAACCGCGCTACGCCACTGGCAGCACAAGCCTCAACACGCGTGCTCCAGGATCGGTTATAACCGCGTGGGAGTTCAAGATAAAGTACCCCCCCCCCCTCCACCCCCCCCCCCCCGCCGCACACCACCACTGAACACACGAGGCATTGTCGGGACTATTTTGTGCGCGTGTGAGACTTCGTCCCCGTGTGCGAGTGTCACCGGGAATAATGGGTGTGAGCGCATCCTTTGCAGCATCCGCCGTGTTTTCATCCCGGCTCTGAGATTTTGAGGGGTGGAGGCTGTGGGGGGGGGGGGGGCGTACAGCACCGACGGCGGCTTTGATACCCGGGCCCTCGGATGAATGGCATCGAATGGCATCGGTGTACGTGTGTATGCTGAACTCCTTTCGCGCCGTACTGAGCCAGCCGTGCCGATCGCATGTTCAGCGTGCTGCCAACGCGCCAAACCGAAATTACGACCAGCCTGGTGAAGTATGGCAGAAAAGCCGGCGGCGTTGTGGGGTGGGGGGGGGCATCATCCACCAGCGGATTAATGAGGGCTCAAAATTATGTTGATATAACGTCGATCTTTTGGTTCCTCTCTACTTAGACCGGTTTAGTGCCAGTCGATTTTATGAGACCGTTCACGTGAACGCAAGGTTAACACGAGATATTTCTCAAAAAGTTTGCTCGAAAGTAAAGTAACTGTAATCAATAACGTGGCTTGTAATTTCCAACAAGTTTGATAACTAATACGAATTAACCCCGGTGAACATGGACAGTGCTTTTGATAAGCCACCTCAAAACTGTCAACTTCCGCTCAACAGAGAGGTCGCTCCTTCTCTTCTGCTGCCCTCAGGGGTGGGCAGTGGGGGAGGGTCTAAAACTCCTTTCCCCACAACAATCACCCACAGCCATCCCTGTCCGTGCACAAGTCAAGGCTCAAGACCTTCTCCTCGCGTCTGACTGTCTTGACCGCATCTGCTCTCCACAGCTCTCCACAGCTCTCCACGCTCAGCGCGACGGGAAAAGACCCCCAAATTCTGCAGCGCGTGCAATCAGGACGCGGTGCCTCCTCCACACGTGGCGGGCGCGAGGTCAAAGACGAGTCCACCACGTGACTGCGGAACGTGCGGCCACCAAACGAATGCGAGGCCATCGGCAACTTCTCGCCCCGAGCGCATCAACGACACCCGTAGCCGTTACCCAGTAGACGTGCGAACGTTAGACCGACGTTGGCATGGGTTTGGAAATAAAATGTTGGTCCAACGTCCGACGCTGTGGAGGTGGAGGAGCGTGGGTGCGCTCGCTAGGGGAGGCTCTAAACGCGAACAACCCTCCATTCTCCCGCACCTCACTAACCACTAACCACCAAACTTCCAGACCCTCCACCATCACTACCAACCTCCTTGCGCCGCCAACTATCACCGCCAAACGTACGCACCACCGTCACGATCGGCCGCCACTCGGCAGAACGCGACTCTGACATCGGCCCGCGGGTTCTTGCGCCAGGCAAGGTGCACTTCGACAACTGCCACCACCACCACCGCCGCCACCACCACCACCACCACCGTGTGCACTACAACAGAATCCTCCTCGCTGACGACCACGAACGACGTGAACACGGACTTTGGAAATCCTTCTCCAACTGGCCCCTCCCACCCCCTTCCACCACCCCCGTAAAAAAAAAACCTTCCACCAAAATAGAACAATCCCCACGTGGAGGGAAGTCAGAAGCACGTGTCAGAATGTATCCCACCCCCCACCCCGTACACCTACACCCCGCCACCTCAATTGTCATTCTCCTCCACCGCTAGATTCTGCGCGAAAGAGGAGGAGGTGGAAGAGGAGGAGGACGGAAGGGAGGGAGAGAGAGGGAGAGACACGAGCAATGAGGAGCCAGGGGGTATACGGTGCAGATTTAAAATAAATAAATAAGCACGCAGATTGAATGAGACAGGTTTACATATTGCAGTCGGCCCTATGCTGACAGGATCCGTCTTGGGAGAGAGATCCACTCTTTTGTTGCGTGAAAACTGCCCCCACCACCTCTCCCTGCTACTCCTCTCGCAAAAAAAAGCTAGATTCACGAGTTATTCCTCAAGACTCCGAGCGCTGTCTGGCCTAGGAGATGTCCCAGGGTTAGGGATCTGTCTGGTTCAGGAGATGTCCAAGGGTTAGGGAGCTGTCTGGCCTAGCAGATGTCCAAGGGTTAGGGTGCTGCCTGGTCCAGGAGATGTCCAAGGGTTAGGGAGCTGTCTGGTCCAGGAGATGTCCAAGGGTTAGGGATCTGTCTGGTCCAGCAGATGTCCAAGGGTTAGGGATCTGTCTGGTCCAGGAGATGTCCATGGGTTAGGAATCTGTCTGGCCCAGCAGATGTCCAAGAGTTAGGGAGCTGCCTGGTCCAGGAGATGTTCAAGGGTTAGGGATTTTTCTGGCCTAGCAGATGTCCAAGGGTTAGGGAGCTGTCTGGTCCAGGAGATGTTCAAGGGTTAGGGAGCTGTCTGGCCGAGCAGATGTCCAAGTGTTAGGGATATACCTGGTCTAGCAGATGTCCAAGTGTTAGGGAGCCGCCTGGTCCAGGAGATGTCCAAGTGTTAGGGAGCTGTCAGGCCTAGCAGAAGTCCAAGGGTTAGGGAGCTGTCTGGAGGAATACGATGAGCTAAAGACGCTCTTTTTCACGGATGTTCAGTAGACGTGGATAATAATAGTGGTTGGCGATTAAGCTGCTCGTTGAATCATTGCATCGCACGATTGCGAGAGCCGGTGTCGGATTGTGTGGGGAGGCGAGGCCTTCGTCATCCAGCATTGGATCTATTGTGGCTGATGATGACGACGACGATTATGATGATGACCTTGCAACTCGGCGGATCGCGCGCTCTGTCTGCCCGCTGCGCCAGGCGCCCCTCTCCCCTTCGTTGTTTAGAGAGTAAGCAAATTGTTTGCAAACAGCTCGGATTGTTTGTCCACGAGACGGGTTTGTTTGCGAGCGAACAAAACAGCGCCCCGTGTTTGCGTGACACGCGCGGAGCGGCACATCGAAGCTGACAAATTAGAGCCTGGGGTGTGGGGGATCAAGGGGGGGGGGGGGTGGAAAGGTGTGTGAGAAATGGGGGTGAGAGGTGTGGGAGCAGATGGGGATGGAAGGGTGGGTGAGAGATGGGGCGTGTGGGAGCAAGGGGGGTGGGTGGAAGGGCGGGTGGGAGATACAGAGGGGAGGTGTGTGAGTAGGATGGTGAGAGAGATCTCAGGGTGGTGGATGGGAAATACGAGGTGGGAGGAATGGAAGGACTTGGGGTGGTTGGTGGGTGGGAGATGCATGGAGAGAGGGGGGAGGGGGTACGGAAGGAGGTGGAGGTGTGGAAGTAGGAGATGGGAGAGAACTGGGGGGGGGGGGGTGTAGCGGGAGGGGAGGGTGGGGGTATTATGGGGGGATGGTGTCGTACCTCCACGACTCTGTAGGTGAGAGAGCGAGAGAGAAGAGACCAAGCTTTGAAGCCAGTGCAGTAACTGAGCCTCGGTCGTGTTCATCGTCTTGGTCGCGTTAAGCACCACAGATAATCGCGTCAGTGCCAAGTCTAACGATACAAAGTTGTATTGTAGACGTATAGAGTATCGAAGTTTGAATGATTATTTGATTTGCCGATCTCTATATGGGTGTAACAAACAACCCTACACAAATGCGAGCATTGGTGTGGGTGAGCTGCGTGGTGAGTTATTGGTGAGCTCTGGTGTCCTGGTCGATCCTTTAAGAGCGAGATGGAGAGCGGCTCCTAGTTCAGCAGAGGGATTCAAGACTCCCGTGTGAATCTGATTCAGCAGAGAGATTCAAGACTCCCGCGTGAATCTGATTCAACAGAGGGATTCAAGGCTCCCGTGTGAATCTGATTCAGCAGAGGGATTCAAGGCTCCTGTGTGAATCTGATTCAGCAGAGGGATTCAAGACTCCCGTGTGAATCTGATTCAGCAGAGGGATTCAAGGCTCCTGTGTGAATCTGATTCAGCAGAGGGATTCAAGGCTCCCGCGTAAATCTGATTCAGCAGAGGGATTCAAGACTCCCGCGTGAATCTGATTCAGCAGAGGGATTCAAGACTCCCGCGTGAATCTGCGGCTGACTGCACGCGTCCTGGCTGCACGCCAGCGCTCTTTGTGAGGATTATTAAATCTCGGGACGGTGGGAGTGGCAGGGGGTGGGGTGCCGTGGGGAGGGGGTAGGGGAATGTTTGGGGAGGGTAGCGGGGATGAAGGGGGCAAGCACAGAAAAGTCGGCGTGATGGGGGTCGTGAGTGGGGAGAGGCTGGCGGTGAGGGAGGGGGAGGGGGGCGGAGGAGCGCTGTGGAGCTGTGCGTGCTAAGAGTGCGACCTCTCACTTAATCCGTGATGGAGAAATTTGGAAAGCGGAGTGGCTGGGTTGACGGGCATTAGTGGGGGGCAGGCGGGCGGGCGGGCGGGCGGGTGGTGGGTGGGCAGCATCTAGAGATGATTAAACAGTGGAGTGGTGGGGGGGGTCTTGTGCCCCCTCCAGGGGGTAGGGATTCATTAGAGGGAGAGAGAGAGAGTGAGTGGAGAAGGAACATGCCCTCGGGGGAAGCCGAGGAAACCCATTTTTATCCACAGTCGAGACCAACGGATGGGACTGAGCCCCCCACACAATAATTCCTTACCCGCCCCCCCCTCACCCGTCCAACTCTTACACCGCCCCCCCCCCCGCCAATACTTTCCCGGGTCTCCCCAAGGAAGCACCGTGAATTTCATTTTGGCATTTATTGACGTGCGCTGGCGCCACGGTAGCGAACGTCGATGATTAATGCAGGGGAATTGGACAGAGCGGCTTTAAAAAAATAATAAGTATAAGGCGGTAAGTGGCGGTGGTGTTTGGTGGCGTTCTCCGTTTCTCTCTGCCGCTTCACTCCCGCTCCTCCTTTGCTTCGCCCGGAATTCCATGCAGCAGCAGCAGCGGCAGCGGCAGCGGCAGCAGCAGCAGCGGCAGCGGCAGCGGCAGCAGCAGCAGCGGCAGCGGCAGCAGCAGCGGCAGCAGCAGCAGCAATAGACGCAGTTGCATTAGCTGGCATCAATATCGCGAGAAGCGGCAGCGGCACTTCGATTGATTAGCAAACAGCTGCAGCAGCAGCAGCAACTGTGTTAGCAGTTGCATCAGATTCATCAGCGCCACTTTCATCATCATCAGCAGTGGTAGGTTAAGCATCAGCAGCAGCAGTAGACCCGGGTAGACGTGTCATATTCAGCAGGAATATAATGAAAATATTCAGCAATATCAGCAACCGTAGCCTCAGATGCAACATCAGCAGCAGCCTTAGATTCAGCAGCAGCAGCAGCAACATCATCATCAGTTAGCAGCAGCAGCAGCGATGTGAGCGGCGTTATTTATAGGCCTTGTGTCAGGGGCAGTGGGGAAATGACGGCAGAAACAAAGACGCGCGGAGCCTCCTCCACACACGTCGCGTGCCATGGCAGGGGACGTGGTGGGGGGCTGGGGTAGCGGGGGGGGGCGGGGAGCTGGAGGGGAACGGGGGGGGGGTAGCAGTGGGAGAGGGGGTGTGGGGTGGGGGCGGACAGGGCGTGCCATCTGGGGCATGTAAATTATGCGCATCTGTGTTGGGTCAATCTGCATCCTGACCGCTGTTCAGTTACAGCTCAACAAATATTCGTCAATAACACGCATTGCCCTAAGAGGGGCAATGCGCGCGCGCGAGAGAGAGAGGAAATGTAATGCGTATGTATGAAAAAAAAGTGACGTTTCGGTGAATGGGCCTTCCCCTCTTCGTCTCTCTGCTATGAACACACAAACACACGCGCGCGCGTGCACGCTCTCAAACCCGCACACACACGCGAGTCCTCACACACGTAATGCACACGTGCACGCGCAATGCAGACAAAAGATTCCAACCTTCAACCTCGTCGAGCGTCTCCTATGAAGAAGGGCCATTTCCCGAAACGTCACCTATTTTATATATATATTATTACGGCAGTCTTATTGACGAATGTGTTGCGTTCTGTCATGTATGCTGACGCACAACAGCCAAACACAGGACGATCGCATTGACTTTGCTTTGTGTACGAGCGCGTAGGGAGGTGGGTGAGGACCGCAGACAGAAGACGCGGGGCTGGAGATGCCACGATCCACCCTTGACTCTGACCTTACACGGGTCAGAGAGAGAGAGTGTGTGTGTGTGTGGTTTCCTGCTCCAATGAGCATTGAGTCAATGGTGCTCAAACTCCCTGTTCACAGGCCTGAATCAGTGGGGGAAATTCCACATTATCATGACGGGGGCCGAATCTATCCAGAAGACAGCCATTGCCGACGAGTACCACAAAGTGGTACGCGTTTTTTTTTGTATCGAACCCGACGGGATGATGGGTTGAGTCAACCCCCCCCCCCCCCCAAACAGGATTTGAATTCGTAACCTGGCGCTTGCGAGCCGCTGGCTCTACCTTTGACCCGATATGAGCATCTGAAGCGTCGTATTAAGACATGCACGGGGAAGACAAAGGCGGCCTCCACTCTCCCCCTACCACTGCCACCCCCCTCGGCATTACGCAGTGGTACAGACCAAGATACAATCTCCTCCATCCTCCAGCTGCTGCTGCTGCATTGCACTCAGATGGAGCTGTATGGACCAAACCATATCTTACGTCTCAAGACGTGGGGGGGGGGGGGGGGGGGGCGATGTGTGTGTCTGTAGCAACCAGAGCTCGTCCCCCAGAGTACGTGGAATGACCCAGCACCATTACGTGAAGCTTTTAATTTTCAGCTTGGTGTGGACGGAATTGATTTCAGTTTTTCTTGTCGCTGCTGCTGTTGTTGTTTATTTATTTGCAAGTGCGAGGTGTGGGCTGGTGCCGAGTATTCGGAAAGGTCTCCATCCCTTCTGGGACACGGCTGTGTTGGAACACTGAGGAGAAGGTGGGGAGAGGGAAGAGGGGGGGAGGGTATGGTGGGACACTAGGGACGAGGTGAGAGAGAGAGATTCTCTTTCAACCTCATCACAATGAGGGGTGTCGAGCAAAGATCGAGTTTGCTGAAACACACCAACACACGATTGCCCATGAACTCACGAAGACAGAGATTCCCCGTGCGGCCTTTAAAATACTCTTGGGAGGAGGAGTGTTGCATTGTTAGCGAGCACCTATTAAGACCGGCACGGCACACCTATGAAAGAGCTGGGCGGGGCGAGCACCAAATGTGTCTCCCCGATGCTGATGTTTTTACACCGCACCAGCTACTCATTGAGGCTGAGTCGACCTCGGGGAAGCACACAGGAACGTGTCAGATCGCCGTCACTGATGTTGACCGTGAGTGGGAATCGAATTCGGTTCGCCGGGTTCGCTGCGCAATGGGCTGCACGATTACAATATCACTGCTCACACACATCCACACACGTATATCCATACACATACGTAACCACTGACCCACACACGTAACATACATAGGCCTTCATTCCCTCACTCACTCACTCACACAAATGCTCAATCTTAGACATACCTAACCATTCAATCAAATGCATACCCATCCACACGCATGACCATATGGGTGCATAGCCACTCACTCACTCACACACATATATAACCATGCAATACACAACCGCTCACTCACCCAGACACCCACGCACACACATAACCATGCTCCATACGTAATCACTCAATCAACCACACACACACAACCGTACACACACACACAACTAACTTACTCACACACCCACACACATATCAACACACATACATAATCACTTACCCTTATACACACCTACACACACATAGCAATGCAGATAAATAACCACTCACTCATACATACACCCACACATACATCCAAACACGTACATAAACACTTACCCACACACACATAACAATACAAATACAAACCACTCACTCATACATACACCCACACATATATCCATACACACACAAATACAAAGCTGCCAGTATAGCCTTTAACATACTATTGGAGCAAGTTCTGTACTGTTAGAGAGCACCTATGAATGCCGGAACATTACACATGGGCGGCCAGAACCAAGCCTTTGTCTCCCCAGTGGCGATGTTTACACACCGCATCAGGTACTCATTTAATGCTGAGTCGACCTAGGTGAAGCCCAGGACCGGATCAAGTATTCGTCAATAATTTTGACCGTGGGGAGGTTTCAAACTTGTGTCGCCGTATACACAACCACACACAACCACTCATTCACTAAATCACGCACCCACTCACTCACCCTCCAACTCACTCACCAATCCACACACCCACTCACACACCCTCCCACTTACTCACACAGACACACAGCGAACCACTCACCCACCGACTCACTCACACACCCACCGACTCATCCATCACTCACCCACCCGCTGCCTTACTCATCACGCTCACACACCCACCGACTCACAACACTCACCCACTCAAACTATCCACTCCCTCACTCACCCACACTGTCACTCATCCACCAACCCACCCACCTACCAACCCAAAGCACCCACTCACACACTCATCTCTCACTCACCCACTCTGTCATCCATCCACCCACCCACTCAAACCACCCATCCACTCACTCACTCACTCACCCCTCACTCACCCACTCAAACCACCCACCCACCCACTCACACACTCATCTCTCACTCACCCACTCTGTCATCCATCCACCCACCCACTCAAACCACCCATCCACTCACTCACTCACTCACCCCTCACTCACCCACTCTGTCACCCATCCACCCACCCACTCACTCACTCACTCACCCCTCACTCACCCACTCACCCACCCACTCACACACTCACACACTCAACCTCACTCACCCACTCTGTCACCCACCCACTCACATACTCACACAGCAACCCCAGCACCGTCACGTGCTCCAGCTGCCTGAGTTGTGAGACTGCCAGACGTCTCTGGAGGACCCTGAACATGTTCAAATTCAACACGTTATTGAACTGGGGCTAAATTTAGACGTTTTAATACATTCTTATATAATAGCTACAATGCCAAAACAGGAGCAGTGTGAAACACCAGCAATCCACACGCAAGGAAAATACAAAGCACCCAAGGAGTGTGTGTGTGTGTGCGCGCGTTGTATCAGTGTATGTCAAAGCTATACGGAGGATCTTTGTCCTCGTCTTTGGTGTATCAGTTGCGGCAGACCCAATCCCTTGCCTCCCTCTCCTCCCCAAACAACTTTCACTCACTCACTCTCTCTTCCCCGTCCCACTGAGCATTAAGTTAAGTGCGCTATGCCTAGAACGCTATTTTTCATAAATAAGCGACTGTTTCCGACTCGGCCGTAACGAAGTGTAATCCATTTTGGCAGCTCCTTCCCATGGACACTCAGAACGGGTCACTGCCAGGGTCATCGTCAGGCCCATTACCTATTACATCCCACGCTGCGACCCTTAATGCGAGCATATTTGATCTATTTGATCCAGCCCCCTCCCTCCCCTCTACTACCCCCTCCATCGACCCCACCCCCCCCCACAGCTTCCTCTCTCTGAGTAGACGGTCTCAGACAATGCTATCGCATTCTTTTCTGTCACTTGCTGCCCCCTTTGGTGTGCGCCCGTGAAGATGACAGAAAGTGCCTTGCGCGCTAATTCTCATGCGCATTAACAGTTGGGCTGATCCCTCCCCCACCCCTCCCCCTTCTCCTCCACACCTTCCCCGACCCACCCCCTCCTTCTCCTCCCCCCCCCCTTTCCTCCTCCACCCCACCCCCTCCCCTAAAAACCCCCACCTTCTCCTCCACCCCCTCCCCTACCCACCCCCCCTTCTCCTCCACCCCACCCCAGCCTTCCCTACCCACTCCCTCCTTCTGCTCCACCTCCCCCCTTCTCCTCCACCCCTCCCCTACCCACCCTCTCCTTCTCCACCCCCCCCCCCTTCTCCTCCACCCCACCCCACCCTCCCCTACCCACCCCCTCCTTCTCCTCGCCGGCTTTCTTAAACGTGTGCCCCCACCCCCCCCACCCACCCCTCCTTCCCTCCTTGTGAGGCTCCACGCGGCAGCGTCACGAGCGCGTGACGGTCACTATCAACACATCTACCATCACCACCACAACCACCAATAGCACCACCACAATAATCATCACCACCACAACCACCAATAGCACCACCACAATAATCATGACCACCACCAATAGCACCACCACAATAATTATGACCACCACCACCACCACCACCAACAGCACCACCACAATAATCATGACGACCACCACCACCACCACCACCAAAAGCAACACCAGGACGCCACCACTAGCTCTAACACCATCAACACCAAAAACTGTTAGATCTCACACCAAAGACAAATACCCCCTGTATAGCCTCAACAGACTGTTGGGGCAAGTGCTGTTAGTGAGCACCTATGAAGGCCGGCACGGCACACGAGGCGGTGGGTGGCCAGCACCACGCCCGGCCATCACGCCTGAATCTACATCACCACCACCACCACAATAATCATCAAGACCACCAACCCACTCCACTATTGCCATGCCCACCATCACCACGTGCATGCACCACGATCTCCATCAACACCTGCACTTGTTGCTCTCTCCACCACCACTATTACCACGACCCCCTCCCCTCCTCCCCCGCCCCCCACCCTCCACACACACACACGTGGCGGCTACGCGGCCTCTGGGGGCGCTGTAAATGACGCGTAAACACGCGCGTCGCTGACAGGCGCCGCTCGAAAAAGTCGGGTGCGGGAGCCCGAGCGGAGAAGTAAATTAGTTCCGTGACATTTTGCCGCGATTGAGTCGCGCGCCCGGGGGCGATCGACGCAAGAGGGGTGTGACCCCACCTTTCCCTGGCACCCGTGGGAGCTGGAGGGTGGGGGGTGGAGGGGAGGGAGGGCACCACGGTCTCATCCCGCAGCGAACACATTTCTTACGGAATTTTTTTTTTCGTGTTTGCTCCCCCCACCCCCCCATCAAACTACTGCACGCACCCCCCCCCGCCTTCCACCCACCCTTCTACCCTCCCCATCCAATCACTCCCGGAGAAAGACGTAATAATTATTTTCCGGAGCTTGGGTCCGGACAGCTCCGGCTGAAATTAAAACCTCTTTTGTCACCGTGGACCGAGCAGAGCCGAGCGAGGCCTGATCGTCTCCCTGAGTGGGAACGCTCAGAACGAGAATGACGTGCGTTTGGCAGAACTTTAATCAAAATTTCTGGAGCTGAACGTTCAACGGCGTGTGTAGAGAACGGGACGGGGAGATGAACGTCATCGAACGGTGGTCGGACACAATACGGGAGCGGAGTTTAACCTCCGCTAGGGTGACATGGAGACATTAAACCCAGTCGACTAAAGGTGTGCTTACGAATTATACATCTTAACACATGTAAACACCCCGCCGCTTTCCGCCTTACAATTCAAACGGCTGCGCACTTTTCTCATCATAAATTAATTCATCAATCAAATTAAGTGTGCAGTTAAGCACTGCCCGCGCCTGATGATTGCTGTGCACGTCCCACGTGACGTTGATGGTGTCAATTTGAATTTGAATCGGTGTTCTTTGTAAAGCCCTTTCCAGCTTGTTGGGGCAAGTGCTGATAGCGATCACCTATGAAAGCCGGCACAGCACATTAGGGGAGTATGTGCCGCTTACACCACGCATGGCCGCTTTTGTCTCCCCAATGCTGATGTTTACACAGCACGCACCGGGTACTCATTTGAGGCTGAGTCGACCGAGGAGGGAGGTCCAGGATCGGTTCAAATATTGCGCCACTGTTTTTGGTCGCGAGCGGGAATCGAACTCGGGTGGCCACACCACCTCACGAGACAAAGACAAAGACCCCCCGTATAGCCCTAAGAGACTGTTGGGGCAAGTGCTGTGAGCGATCACCTATGAAGACCGGCACGGCACACAAGGGGGTTGGGTGGCCAGCACCACGCCTTTGTCGCCCGAGTAGCGATGTTTGACACACACGGCACTAGGTAATCATTTGAGGCTGAGTCGACCTAGGGGAGGCCCAGGACCGGTTCAGATAATCGTCACTGGTGTTGGCCGTGAGTGGGAATCGAACTCGAGTCGCCGGGTTCGTAGCGCAGCGTAGCGCTAACCGCTACACCACCGCTTCCCACCACCTCGCCTTAATAGATGTCTTACGCCCCGGGACACACACGCCTACACACACACACTGATACTTGTTGCTACTCCTGTGCCAGCTGCTGATACAGCCAAAGCACGCGTCTATCGGGCTCACTGTTCGCGCTGATTTAGACGTATTTTTTTCCCCCAATTAAATTAAAAACCTTATTATCCTTGTCAATCTCTTTGATTCTTACGGTAAAGTCACGTGGTTAATCAGGTGACTTTACCGAAAGAACCAAAGAGTATGGATTCCTGCAGTCACGAAAGCTTCAAATCATCCTTGTCATACATTAATAACTTTTGGACCTCAGATTTCCTTTTGAAGTGTGTGTGTGCAATTGATCGCATCTACGTTGCAGACTTTGCCGTTCTAAACTTGCCCACGTACACAATTGTTCACAGATAGTTGTTTTTATGCTGTCGTAAACAAGTTGTTATGGTGAAACCAGGTCCCAGTCTAAAAATGAGAATTAATTGCCCCAATGCGTTTTACCTTTGTACTAATAACACCCGAATAGAACCCTCAAATAAGGAAATACCTTTACCTGTGCCCCCCCCCCGACCCCTAACCCTCCCCCTTCCCCGGTCCCCGCCTCCACTACTTCCCCCCCACCCCCTCCCCCAAGGTGACTATGCAATGTGCCACGTGGCCTGCCAGCGGGAACGCGCCCAATGCCAACGTCGGCGATGAGCGTTCATTGCATTATCTTGCTCTGCGGCGCGGGTACACCGTGGAGTACGATGCAACGCGCGTGTTATAACAGACTTTTGTCTTTTAAACAACTTTTATTGCCGCCAGCAGCAAAAGCACTGGAGGCGATTTCAATATGAAATACACAAAGTCACCAGCAAGCAAATGAAAACAAACGCTACAAATCCACGCGCTGTGGCGCTGAAAGCACCGCGCACAACACGAAAGAAAAGTCACGTGGTTGTTGTGGTGTCATCGCGCGCGCCACGGTGACGAGCGAGCGCTTCAGAAGGTGAACATGAGAGAGCGGGCACGCCATGCAGTAACAATGCGGGTGTATACAGCGCGGAGCGAACGCGGCTGCATCTGAGAAACAGCTGTGACGATATGCGGGCATCGTGTGCTGCATCTGTGCAGGGCTCGCTCCGTGTCTCACCCGACGTTTCGCGGAACGCTGCTAGAGGCAGGCCTGAAGTCGATTGTCGGCATGAGGCACGGCTACCACGAACGCACATACTACGCCGATGTTGTTGTACCCTACGATCCGACATCCACCGCGAACACGCGCACACACCACCGCAGTATCTCGAGGACAAATATAAGACGAGACGGATGTGGCCGGGTGGACTGTTCCGTCTGAAAATAAACACGACATATACAATATGTAGAGCAGAGAAGGAAGAGACAAAACAAAATAGAAGGGGGAAGGAAGATCCAGAGTCTGTCACTGAATAGGGACAGGAGGTCGACATCACGGGTGGCTGGAGAGGAGGGAGATTCACTTTGCGCCGGGCAGCAGAGGAGACGGGGGGGGGGGGACCTCGCACCGAGCAGCGGTTGACTGGATCTGCTCATGGCCGTGGTCTTTGATGGGGCACTGCCCATGAGGGATTCAAATCCGTGTCCAAGTCGCTCAGCGGCTGCTCTGCCCAGCGGTTGTTTTACGAGTCGTAGCATCAGTAACGCGCCTGAGATCAGGCGAGGCAAGAGTTGGTGCATCGCGCGACAATCTGCGAACCCCTTCAAAGCCCGCCGAGCTGCGTAGTGGTCAGGAGATGGTAGGGTCGTGCGTGGTGCGCGTGGACCCGTCTGTGTGGACATCTCAGTGTTATTTCCACGTATGCGGTGGGGTTTATCCGGCTACTCCCGTGTCCTCTAATAACTCACAATGAAGGCTTTTGGGTGAGATCGCGTTGTTTATAAATTTGTCGCAACCCTTCACCACCCGATACGGCCAATCAGTAAAAAAATGTGTCACGTTGACAAAAGACAAATCGTTCACTACTTTAGCCCACCCGGTGTGTTGAAGAGTGAATCCACAACATTCGCAATTTTGAGCACGGCGTTTCGCTGGTAATTACATCCAGCATCATCGGGCGATTTGCCAGAATACGCAAAACAGCCGTATGAATATGTATCAATTAATCCAAAGTAATGGCCAAAAATCCCAAAAGCAAGAACCTCCCGGAGAAAAAAAAAGTTTGTAGATTTGGTGACGTCCTCGGAGACACATACGCGAAATTACAATTGAAATGGGCGCAGAAGGGAAGTAGTAGTTCACCAGCAGTGCTGTACCCGTGGCGTGGCAGCACGGGAATTGGAGTGGAGTGGAGGATGTGATTTGTGGAAAGAGAGAAAAGAACTGGAAAGAGAAGAGAGAAGATACAATCATTGGGAAATCAGAGTCAAAGAATGGGGAAAGGAACGGGGACTCGGCAGTAGAGAGAGGGGTCAGGAGAGATGAGATTGAGGGAGGAGGAGGAGGCTGCATCAGCGTATCGACGCTGCACGGAGGAACACCGTCTGATTTTACAGTAGACGGCGTGTGTGTGTGTGTGGGGGGGGGGTCAGAGTTGTAGGGACGGTGGCCACACAGAAGCCACTTGATTTACGGGAGGCTGAGCGCTGATTTAGATAGAGGAACGGAGCCAACTGCAGTGGAATAATTGGTCTTTTTCGTTGGGTTGTATCGGAGTATGGGCCATTTGCTAATGTGATTACCGCTGTAGTTCTGCAAGCCTTTGCGTTGAAGATCAAGCGCTCAGCTAAGCGGCACCTTTTCTCGGCAGCCGGCGGAATAATCAGGGCCCATGGGCGGCAGCAACGTCGGCAGTCGAGTGATGGAACGCGCCCGTAAAGTGACGGCATCATTATCCCGTATCGCTTTCAGAAATCACCGCCCATGTCTTTTTTTCCCCTCCACAACTGCGGATTATTACAAAAGCATTCGGGGCGTTGCGTCTTTTCTCTCTTTCTCTCTCTCTCTCTTTGTACCGCTGTCTTTAAATATATATTTTGGCGATGTTTGAGAGTTGCGTCTTTTTTTGGGTTTGTGTTTGTGTGTGTCTGTCTTTCTCTCTCTAACGATTGAACACAGCCCTCGCGCGCGCGCGCGCTCAACGTGAGTGATGCGCACCGCGCTCATTACTGCGCTGTCACCTGCGATTCGCGATGTCACCACCTAGGAACAGCGAGCGACGAGGCTCACAACCCCCCCCCCTCCTCCCCACCGCCACCACCCCCTCCCCATCCCTCACACCCCACCCCTCCCCTCCACCACCAGCGATCATTCCCGCCTCCTCGCCACGCAACGAGCATCTGTAGCCGAGAACCGCCGGTCGAGTTGAGGACTCGCGCGGTGATGGGACGAGACGATGGTAACAGACACGATCGTCTTTCAGCCGGTGGATGAGCAACGGCTGGTGAACGCAGACTGACGAACACCAGAAAGTGAACGCGCTGGCCGAGTGAACACTACAGGGGGTGAATGTCGGAGTGTTGAATATCTAGCGGATGGAGCACCGGTGGATGAAATCGTAGCAGTTTGACACTGGCAGATGAACACCAGAAAGTGTAGAAATATGAAAAGTCAGAATTGGCAGGTGAACACCGGGAATGAAACTGACAGGTAAACAGTGGTAAGTGAACACCGTCAAATAAACACCAGATAGTTAATACGGACGCGTGATAACATCGTTAGTGCATACTGGCGCATGAACACTGGTGAGTTAACACTGACGGTAAACACCGACATGCTAACATTGGCAGGTGAATACTGACAGCTGAACAGGGGCAGGTAAACACGAGAGGGATTTTTTTGCTCATTCTGGCTAGGGGTTAGAGCTTGTGGGCTCACCAAAACTTTGACTGTGACAAGTGCGCAGTGCGGGAAAGAGGCGTGGACGGAAGTGGTAAATAATAAAATAATGGGGGCGGGTTCCACGCGCGGACTCACCGCTCACCACTATGCGGTGTGTAGAGTGTGTACACACACGGACTCACCGCTCTCACCTCCTGCTGCTGTGCGGCCCGGTTCCTAACAGGCCACGGACCGGTACCGGCCCGCGGCCCGAGGGGTTAGGCACCCCTGCTTCATGCGACGTGTCAAATTCGCCACTGGCGATTCAAAGGGCGGTCGGGCGTGGTGCCGACCTTCGCCAAGTGCTGCTCGCTCACAGCACTTGCCCCGACAGCCTGTGCTGCTGTGTTGGGATTTTTTTTTTGGGTTGTCCAACAAGCGGTGTGTTGTGCCGTCCGCTGCATTTCAGGCACACGAGCGGGTCGGTGGGTGGCCGCATTCGGCTTTCCGGTGCCGATGGCCGTTTGCACGCCGCACCAGATCGGCGTAGGGAATGCCCCAGGAACGGTCCCAGACATTCGTGACTGAATATTGTGGGGACAGTGCGAGTGGGGAATCGCGTTCGCGTCGCCGGTTTTAATCGGGGCAGTGTGCTTACCAAACCACCACCGCTCCCAACAAAGCGCGCACAAACACACGGCACGCACTCGACGCAGCATAGCACACTCAACGCAAATGGCACAACGCACTCACACAGTCGCACCTCCCATTATCACAGTTGACTGCGTACGGTGTGAAAAAAAACCATCAATATACATACACATCGCACCAGCAACTACATCACAATACACACACACACACAAGCACTCTGCAACAAAACACCCACAGCAGCAAAGCCACATAGCAACACCACAACAACAACCGCAAATCGCCACTAAGTAGCGGCGACGGCACCACGGCGCTTGTGCCAGGCTAGGTGCACGTTAAGGCCACGTCTGACGTGTTGAACGGGACAGACCCCAAGCAGGTGCCATGGGTCGACGGACTCAAGACGACTGTCCGATGCACCACCTGTGCCCCCCTACTGTGGCACAGCAACACAAGCACGCCCACACACACAACACACTCAACAAAACAACACGACACACACACACATAGGGACACTGCCTGGGCAGAAGCACACTCCAGACCCGAGGGCGCCCAGGCGAGAGCGAGAGAGAGAGCGAGAGAGAGAGCGAGAGAGAGAGCGAGAGAGAGAGCGAGAGGGTTGTCACATTTCGGAAAATCGCTGCGCGGGATGCGACGAACTGAGCAAGCGGATCAAGACGCGTCGCATCATCCAATGGAACGCGGGAGGAGAGAGTTGGAGGGTGGCCGGGGAAGGTCGGCGTGGTCTCTGCCCGCGAGCTGAAACTCTCCTCGCCCCCCCCTCCCTCCTCCTCCTCGTCTCTAGCCGACAGGGTCAGCATCGGCCGGGACTGTCTCATGCAGCAGCAACTTTGAGCTGGGTCCTCGCCGCTCTTATTCAGCGAGAGATCGGACACGGACAAAGGCGCGCCCGGTCCATCTCTCGCTGAGCAATATCACTGCCGACAGTAATGGGTTATGGGGAGCGCAGAAGTAATGTGGCATGTATTATTCAACGCTGCTCCCCCCCCCCCCCCCTTTCTCTCTCTCTCTCCGTACAGCCCCCCCCCCCCCCGCGCCCCCCACATCTCTCTCTCTCTTTTAAAATAAATATAAAGAACAATGGAGAAAATGGGGTGGGTGGTTGAGGGCTGAAATGTGTGGGGGGGGGGGGGAGGTGGAGAAAAAATCAACTCGAGAAAACCTTCATTCGGCTGCTGGAATCGCATTGTTGGGGGGTGGGTGGAGGGGTGGGGGCATTTATTTATTTATTTGAAACCCAGTTGTTTCCCGGGTGAAGGAGGATGCAATTTGTTTCGTTTGCGGGAATCTTCGCAAAGCCTCCCACGCTGATGGGAGCTGCCGAGGATTTGAGGGATTTTTTGTTGTTGCCCCACCAACCCAACCCCACCCCGCCCCCTCATCCCAGCCCCCAATTCGCCCATCTCGCACCGCCCCCCCCCGCAACCCCTACCCACTCCCCACTGCCTCAGCTTTCCTTTTAAAACGACACAGTGCGGCGCGCAGAATGAGAAGCGAGGCTAGGAGGAGGGGGAGAAGGAGGAGGGGGAGGAAGAGAAGGAGGAGGAGGGGCAGAAGGAGGAGGGGGAGGAGGAGGAGGAGGAGAAGGAGGAGAAGGAGGCGGGGGAGGAGAAGGAGGAGGGGGAGGAGGAGGAGAAGGAGGAGAAGGAGGAGGGGGAGGAGGAGGAGGAGGAGGAGGAGGAGGAGAAGGAGGGGGAGGAGGAGAAGGAGGAGAAGGAGGATAAGGAGGAGGAGAAGGAGGAGAAGGAGGAGGAGGAGAAGGAGGAGAAGGAGGAGAAGGAGGAGGGGGGGGAGGAGGAGGAGGAGAAGGAGGGGGAGGAGGAGGAGGAGGAGGAGGAGAAGGAGGGGGAGGAGGAGGAGGAGGAGGAGAAGGAGGGGGAGGAGGAGAAGGAGGAGAAGGAGGAGGGAGGGGGGGAGGAGGAGGAGGAGGAGAAGGAGGATAAGGAGGAGGGGGAGAAGGAGAAGGAGGAGAAGGAGGAGGGAGAGGAGGAGAAGGAGGCGGGGGGAGGAGAAGGAGGAGGGGGAGGAGGAGGAGAAGGAGGAGAAGGAGGAGGGGGAGGAGGAGAAGGAGGCGGGGGGGAGGAGAAGGAGGAGGGGGAGGAGGAGGAGAAGGAGGATAAGGAGGAGGGGGAGGAGGAGAAGGAGGCGGGCGGGGGAGGAGGAGAAGGAGGAGAAGGAGAAGGAGGAGGGGGAGGAGGAGAAGGAGGAGGGAGGAGGGAGGAGGAGAAGGAGGGAGAAGGAGGGGGAGGAGGAGAAGGAGGAGGGGGAGGAGGAGGAGAAGGAGGGGGAGGAGGAGAAGGAGGAGGGGGAGGAGGAGGAGAAGGAGGAGGGGGAGGAGGAGGAGGAGGAGAAGGAGGAGAAGGAGGGGGAGGAGGAGAAGGAGGAGGGGGAGGAGGAGGAGAAGGAGGAAGGGGAGGAGGAGAAGGAGGAGGAGGAGGAGGAGAAGGAGGAGAAGGAGGAGGGGGAGGAGGAGAAGGAGGAGAAGGAGGAGGGGGAGGAGGAGGGGGAGGAGGAGAAGGAGGAGAAGGAGGAGGGGGAGGAGGGGGAGGAGGAGAAGGAGGAGGAGGGGGAGGAGGAGGAGAAGGAGGAGGGGGAGGAGGAGAAGGAGAAGGAGGAGGGGGAGGAGGAGGAGGAGGAGGAGAAGGAGGAGAAGGAGGAGGGGGAGGAGGAGAAGGAGGAGAAGGAGGAGGGGGAGGAGGAGGGGGAGGAGGAGAAGGAGGAGAAGGAGGAGGGGGAGGAGGGGGAGGAGGAGAAGGAGGAGAAGGAGGCGGGGGAGGAGGAGGAGGAGGAGGAGGAGAAGGAGGAGAAGGAGGAGGGGGGAGGAGGAGGGGGAGGAGGAGAAGGAGGAGAAGGAGGAGGGGGGAGGAGAAGGAGGAGGGGGAGGAGGAGGAGAAGGAGGAGAAGGAGGAGAAGGAGGCGGGGGAGGAGAAGGAGAAGGGAGGAGAGGAGGAGGGGGAGGAGGTGGAGGAGGAGAAGGAGGAGGGGGAGGAGGAGGAGAAGGAGGAGAAGGAGGAGGGGGAGGAGGATGGGGAGGAGGAGAAGGAGGAGAAGGAGGAGGAGGAGGGGGGAGGAGGGAGAAGGAGGAGAAGGAGGTGGGGGTGGAGGAGGAGGAGGAGGAGAAGGAGGGGGGAGGAGGAGGAGAAGGAGGAGAAGGAGGAGGGGGAGGAGGAGAAGGAGGAGAAGGAGGCGGGGGAGGAGAAGGAGAAGGAGGAGAAGGAGGAGGGGGAGGAGGAGGAGGAGGAGGAGGAGGAGAAGGAGGAGGGGGAGGAGGAGGAGGAGGAGAGGCGCGGAGGAGGAGGAGGAGAAGGAGGAGAAGGAGGAGGGGGAGGAGGAGGAGGAGGAGAAGGAGGAGAAGGAGGAGGGGGAGGAGGAGGAGGAGGAGGAGGAGAAGGAGGAGAAGGAGGAGCTGTCTCCCCAATGGCTTTGGAACCAACGTGGGCACGGGTCGAGGAACCGCATCCTCCTACCCCCTCCTCCTCTCCCCGTCTCCCCAACTCCCCCCTCCCCGCACCCCCCCCTCCCACGCACACTCCGCCAGGGACTTGCGGAGGTCCCCACAGCAGCAGCACCGCCCCTACCCCCCACTCATTCTGTCCGGGACCCCCACCCCCAGGGGTAGGGGGGGCTGGGGTGGGGGTCCCCCCACACGCTCTCCCCTACCCGATGGGGAGAGCGTGCTAATGATTGGAACATCGTTAAACTCGCGTCCCCTCCCCAATCTGACGCCTCTGAGCTTCCAGCAGCGACCACGGGAAGCCCGTCAACCATCTCCGCCCCGGAATGAACAAACCGTTTCAACT
>NC_136275.1:37640665-37676215 GCF_964198595.1 Lampetra fluviatilis | reverse complement strand
AAAATCAATTATACATATAATATCACACAACAGGCCAGTTGAATAAATGTAGGCAAAGTACACGCCGCAAAATTAAGACCTCCGATTAGCACGTTTGGCTAAGTGTGGTGCGAAAGAAGTTCAACATACCTACATACATTCACATTTATTGAGATCCGTGATCGTTTGCGTGTGCCACACACAACGCGTACCAAGGGCCACCACACCAGTTTGGGCCGTTTAACGACCCAATGACCCAGATTACGCCCGATCTCGTCATATAATACATGCACGTATACACACGGACGCGAGGCAGGACTTGGATCTGCATAGTGCTTGGATGGATGACCTCTGTGCTTATAATCTGGTTGTTGTTGTTGTGAATGTTCTGAGGCCGCGTGCTGGACACAATGGGGGGTGGGCGGGGGGGGTGCAACAACGTCCCATTGTTGTGCTCTACTTCTATGTTCCCACTAATATGCTCCCCGGATTCGCGACTGACCAGGGATTTGGAACTGTGGCCATATGATCCCCCTCCCCCACTCCCCCACCTGCCCCTCCCGCTTCCATGCCCCACATGGCGCGGAGAAGGCCCTCATCCAGCAGTGTATTGACACAAGGAGGGCCATGCATGTTTACATACATGCATGTTTACATACATGCATGTTTACATACATGCATGTTTACATAATGCATGTTTACATACATGCATAATACATACGTGCAGTCGTGCTTTATTGTACAGTTTTCGTCACTTTTAGTGACCGAGGTCACTCGTGCAAAAGTGAGACTTACCCTGATCCATTTAATTGCTCGCCTGGTTAAACACGTAAACTTCACTTGGCACTCAGCATGGTCTGGGGCGATTGCCAACCCGCGGGCGTGAGACGAGGCTCACCTGGCTTGAGACGTGAGCCAGGGATCCACACACAATGGGCGGCGGGGGAGCGAAGAGCGAACGTGATTAGCTGGGACTGCCGATCAGGATGCTGGCCGCATAGTTCGATCACATCTGTACTGCACGGCTGCGTCGCCTCTGTGTGTCTGCGTGTGGAGCGGTGGCGCATTGCGCTATGCCCAATTGCAGCGACGATTATCTGAACCGGTGCTGGGTGGGACTTGCCCTCGTTCGACTCTGCCCGGAATGAGTACCTGACGTGGGAGACAAAGGCGGCCCGGCGTGGTGTTGGTCACCAGAGGTGTGGACTCGAGTCATGTGACTTGGACTCGAGTAAGACTCGAGTCATGAATTTGATGACTTGCGACTCGACTTGGACTTGCATAACAATGACTTTGTCCCACCTATGAGATGTGGACTCGAGTCATGTGACTTGGACTCGAGTCAGACTCGAGTCATGAATTTGATGACTTGCGACTCGACTTGGACTTGCATAACAATGACTTTGTCCCACCTCTGTTGGTCACCCACTCGCTTGTGTGCCCTGCCGGCCTCCATAGGTGCTGTCAAAAGCTATCTGGGGGGATGTTTGTCTTTGTGTGTGTTTGTGGCGGTGGGTACGATTCAACACCCGGCGAGGTGGGTACAATTCTCGCTCACGGCCAACATCGGTAGTGAGTGATCTCTGAAACTGGTTTTGGGCTTCGCATAGGTAGACTTAACCTTAAATGAGTATCTGGTGGCGTGTGTAAACAGTCAGTCGACCCATGGCACCTGGCTCTGTCCCGTGACCTCCTCCCGGACGAGCCTTCAACACTTCGCGTGACCTCAAGGGTGCACTTCACCTGGCACAAGCGCCGTGGAGATGTCACCGCCACTGAGTGGCGGATGGCGGTTGTTGTTGTTATTGTTGTTGTAAACATCAGCACTTTGGAGACAAAGGCGGCCGGGGCTTGGTTCTGGCGACGCCACTTTCTCGTGCGCAGTGACGGCCCTTAAATGAAGCTCGCTGACTTGCCCGAACCGTCCGGTAGGCTGTAGCGGGAACCCTTTATACGTTGTGCGGTGTGTTCATCCGTGTCTCTGTGTGGGAAAGGGGGAGTTGGGGTTGGGTGTTTGGGTAGGGGGCATTCGCCCCCCCCCCCCTCCATGCAACCCCCAACCCTCACCTGAGAGATCCCCAAAATGGCATTAATATTTATATATCAATACGTCGAATATATTTTAATGTAGGGTCTTATTTAAAAACAAAAATACGTACATTTTGCCCCCCCCCTCCCCCAACCCTAACTCCCCACTGCATCACCCCCCTCTTCCCCTTCGAGGTTTCTAGATCTGTCTTTACGTGGTGGAGGCTGGTGGGGGAGGGGGGGGGGTGAGGGGGGTGATAAACGTTTCGGTCTCATAGCCGCGCCTAATGCACGACGCGCACATTGAACCGTGCGTACGAGAACAGATGCCTTTAAATTCATGCAAAACTTTACGCAAATGTGTCCTGGCTCCAGGCTAATGAATAAAACCCGCGTGAGGCTAGCGCGGGTACAGATGTGCGAGGGGAGACAGGCGGTTCCAACGAGACGGTGCCCAGCAATAGATGCAGGGCAAACGAGCCCGGTCGACCGCAGAGGAATAACATACACGTGTCAGTGTGTATGTGCCTGTGTGCATGTATAGCTTCGTGTGTGTGTGTGAGTCTTTGTACATATTTATGCAGCCGGGAGTGGTGCTGGTCACCAACCTCCCCATGTGCCTTACCGGCCTTCATAGATGTGCTCGTTAACAGCACATGCCCGAATAGTCTGGTATGGGCCATACAGGGGATATTTGTATTCGTATGGATGCATGCATGTATAGGGGCTGGGGATTTCAGCGCCCTGGACAGCACTTCGCATTCTAAACGAGCCCCTACTAAATGAGATACATTAAGAGAATCGATTCGTGCATAGAATCGCCAGAGTGGAATCTTGACAAGAAATCGAATCGTGGGAGTTGTAGGTGGGGGCGCGATTAAATGGGTGCGCTGATGCGTGTGTGTGCCAAGTGTGTGTGTGTGGGGAGCGGTGGCGCATTGGTTAGCGCACTGCGCTACGAACCGGGCGACGCGCGATCGATTCCCGCTCACGGCAAAAACCAGTGACGAATATCTGAACCAGTCCTGTGCCTTCGCAAGGTCGACTCAGCCTCAACGGGCTCAGCCGATGAGTAAACATCGCTACTGGGGAGACAAAGGCGGCCGGCCGTGGTGCTGGCCACCAACCCTCCAGGTGCTCGCTAACATCACTTGCTCCTACAGTCTGTTAAGGCTGTACGGGGGATCTTCGTCTGTCGCGACAATGCTAGTCTGTGCGTCGCTGTGCATGCTGTCTGTATCACTGCGTGTCTCTGTCCGCGTATGTGGCTGCGTCTGAGCATTTGCGCCAAACCTTGGCGACGTGGGGGGCGGGGGCAGGGGGGGGGCGGAGGAGGGGGGGCTGCTCCTGAACGGATTTGCGTTTGACGATCGCTCGCGGGAGGCTTGCGGGGGTGAGTGTTTCACTCGTAGCGCACGGCTCTATTTAATTGAGGCCAATTACAGTATGCAAATAGATTCGCGCTAGCAGTGGCGCGCCAGGGCCAGCGCTGGTTAATGCCCAGTAATCTGGGCGATGCCAGCGCCACGCGGTGCCACACGGGCCGGGAGCGGTGGGGGGAGGGGAGGGGAGGGGGGCTGACAAAGGCAATCCGAGCTGATGCCGCCACCGCTGCTGCTGCATCGGGGAGATTCGGGCGGAAATCCTTCGGCAGCCGCCGCCTCCGCGCGCCGCAACGGCCGCCTGTGATGCACCTTTAAAGGCAGGGACTGTCATCCCCGTCGCACTCACATTCAATCATTTAGCCCTATTTTACCAGAGGCCCGCCTAGGTTTTAATGAAAACCCGCGCGGCTCGAGGCTCGCATCGCGCCGTCTTATAAACCACTCCTCGCAGTTAATTTCACGCCTAAGCCTCTTTGTGCGTGTGTGTGTGTGCGCGGCTTGCTCCGAGTGCCGCTCATCCCCATGCCGATCCCATTCCTTCGATGAAAATAATTGCACAGGGCGCAGCAGCGAGAGAGAAAAAAAACACGCGCGCGCGCGCCAGAGATTTTCTATTTTTTTAATCACGGCCAACCCCCCCCCCCCCCCGAAAAAGAATCTCATTTCGACAACACGCGGATGGCTCCTTCTGCTCGGCGAATTATAAAATTATATATTGCCACGGTGATCGTTCGCCCCACGCTCGAACCCCACCTCTGATGGTATTATGTCAAGATCTGAGATGGATTTATGTTATTTTATTTAATTATCTCCGCTACCCCCCCACACACCCCCGCGGTCCCCCACCCACCTCCCCCGTCTATTCCCCAATGCCCCTCCCCCTACCTCAACCCCCCACCCCCCTCTCCATCCCCCGAACGTGCTTGGGAGACCAGGAGGCCGTGCGCTGGGGCGATAGCGTGGTGGCGTGTAATTAATTTGACGAGATGAGCACCCGACCGCGCTCTCCTGCATCAAGCCCTACCCCCCCCCCCCCACACTCGCATCGCATCGCTCTTCGCACCCAACTCTAATCACCCGGCCACACCGACCTACGCGGGCCATCAACTACGGGGGTTAGCCAGCCCTCCTCCGATCGCCCCTCCTCCGCCCATCCACCAACTGCCCATCCCCCCCAACCCCCTCCTCCCGCCCTGTCCTCCATCCTAGCAATGTAATGAATGGATGAACTGTCGCTATGCAGCGTAGCCCATTCGAGCGCATTGGATACTCATTCAAGGCTCAGTCGGCCTAAGGGAGGTGCAGGACTGGTTAAAGAGGACAATGGCACTGATGGTAGCCGTGACAGGAATCGAACTCGGGTTGCTGGCTATGCGGTGTGGTACAGCAACTACCAACCGCAAACGCGGCCACGATTGAAAACACAACGTTACGATGCAAAATTGCAAATTCAATTGGAGAATCTATTTGAGTTTTTTTCTTTACATTGCGGTTACTATAGCGGCATCTAGTGGCTGGGGAGGTCATGTGAGCCCATTGCGTACACCAGCAGTTTGGACGGAAGAATAAACAGAAGCACTACATTTTACTCCTTGAGATTCGATGTAGACATCGTCGTGAGCAGAATCATCGACATTCAATGTACTAATCGATACTTCTTGATACCTACCTACTTTCGTCATTCACTGCCGAACCACATTGCTCGGGATATTTTGATTTCTCTTCCACGACAGAAACAAGAAGTTTAAATATATATACATATAAATACGAATAATAATATTCCAGTATCCTACGCAGCACTCTCCCGACAGGCATTCCTGTCAATGTAAAGGTACAGCCCCGCAATTCCCCACTCACGCCACTGCTGGCGGACGGAGCCTTAACCGGAGAATGTTCGTGAGAAAGCTTCTTTCAAAGAGCTTTCTTGTGTCATGTAAACTTCGACAATGTACTTCCGTCTGTTAATCAACTGCTGGATGAAGGCCTCCCCCATACCGCGTCAATTGTAGAGGATTTTCCGAACTTACTTCGCCAGGCTGGTCGGTGCATAGTGCGGAATGAATGGTGGTGCCCAGGGTTTTAGTTCCAATATCATTCGCGACTGATGTTAGTTAGCTGTGGCGGGGAATCGAACTTATGTGGCCGGGTTAACAGGACAGTGCTCCTCGCCTGTGCCGCTAACGCTCCACGCATGTATGCGCCTACACCACGCGTTCGCCCATTATATAGTCGCTTCCATTTCCACGTGGGAATCTCAATCGTGAAAACCCCATTTCAATTATACGGCCAATTACGAGATCAATCACGGCCCTTCATTTATCCAGGTGAGAGCCCATTGAGATGCATTATCTACAAGACAGCGCGTGACAAACGAGAAAGATTCCTTCGGAGTAATAATAAATAATATAAAGAATAAAATATTACAGCCGAATAAAACAAATCAAAACTCGGACGCTGAAATCTGTAAAAGATGAGCTCTCCCGCGCGGTGATTCACGTGAGCGCTGTGATCTCGCGGGTTCTGGCCCAGTCGAGGGCAGCAGTGACTGACGGAGCCCGCAGCTCGGGCAAGAAGGGGCCTCCTTGTGTCCAGTGATATGAACGTTAAGACAAATCACTGATCGATAGCCTGGCACGCGGGCTGGCTCCGCCATTTAGTCTCGGCGCAAAGCACGTCAATAGCCAGATTGCAGTGATCTGTCTCATCGACCGGGGGGGGGGGGGGTCTAAGCGGGTGGTCAGCGCAACCAGTGACCCACCACCAACACCACCACCATGGACACCACCACCACCATGGACACCACCACCACCATGGACACCACCACCACCACCATGAACACCACCATGGCCACCACCACCATGGACACCACCACCACCATGGGCACCACCACCACCATGGACACCACCACCACGGACACCACCACCACCATGGACACCACCACCACCATGGGCACCACCACCACCACGGACACCACCACCACGGACACCACCACCACGGACACCACCACCACCACGGACACCACCACCACCATGGACACCACCACCACCATGGACACCACCACCACCACGGACACCACCACCACGGACACCACCACCACCATGGACACCACCACCACCATGGGCACCACCACCACCACGGACACCACCACCACCATGGACACCACCACCAAACACGGACACCACCACCACCACGGACACCACCACCACCACGGACACCACCACCACCATGGACACCACCACCATGGACACCACCACCACGGACACCACCACCATGGCCACCACCACCAAGGACACCACCACCACCATGGCCACCACCACCAAGGACACCACCACCACCATGGACACCACCACCACCACGGACACCACCACCATGGCCACCACCACCACGGACACCACCACCACCACGGACACCACCACGGACACCACCACCACCACGGACACCACCACGGACACCACCACCACCATGGCACCACCACCACCACGGACACCACCACCACCACCACGGACACCACCACCATGGCCACCACCACCACGGACACCACCACCACCACGGACACCACCATGGACACCACCACCACCACGGACACCAACACCACCATGGACACCACCACCACCACGGACACCACCATGGGCACCACCACCACCATGGGCACCACCACCACCACGGACACCAACACCACCATGGACACCACCACCACCACGGACACCACCATGGGCACCACCACCACCATGGGCACCACCACCACCACGGACACCACCACCACCATGGACACCACCACCAAACACGGACACCACCACCACCACGGACACCACCACCACCACGGACACCACCACCACCATGGACACCACCACCATGGACACCACCACCACGGACACCACCACCATGGCCACCACCACCAAGGACACCACCACCACCATGGCCACCACCACCAAGGACACCACCACCACCATGGACACCACCACCACCACGGACACCACCACCATGGCCACCACCACCACGGACACCACCACCACCACGGACACCACCACGGACACCACCACCACCACGGACACCACCACCACCACGGACACCACCACCATGGCCACCACCACCACGGACACCACCACCATGGCCACCACCACCACGGACACCACCACCACGGACACCACCACGGACACCACCACCACCACGGACACCACCATGGACACCACCACCACCACGGACACCAACACCACCATGGACACCACCACCACCATGGGCACCACCACCACCATCAGCACTATCGTTACCATGACCACAATGATCATTATACCCCCCGAGTCAGCAGGATATCTACATATAGGGAGAATTACACCACAACAATCACCAGCACCGCTACCACCACCACCACCATGAACCCCACTGCCACCATGGGCACCATCGTCACCATGTAGCCGTCACCACCATGACCACAATGATCACGATCCCCACAGCATCAGCAGGATCACTTCCGCTACAGTGAATTCCACCATGGCCACAATCACTCCCAGTACCACCATAACCACAAACACCACCACTGCGATAACCACACCACCACCATGAGCCCGTTTACCAAAACCGACCCAATCATGACCAACACACCACCATCACAACCGCCAAATCCAACACCATTATCACCAACACCATGACCCCCATCACCATGAACACCACGACCACCGTCATCGCCTTATAACCAGCACCACAATCATCGCCGTCACGTGACCGATAGCAACACGACCACCATTAGCACGAACACCACTATCACCATGGCTACCATCACCATTGCCACTATCACCATGGCCACTATCACCCCCACGTGACCGATACCACAATGACCATGTCACCAAAATGATATCTACCCCGAGGACCAACAACCACCGTGACCATCACCACAACGACCACCACAATCACCAACACCAAGAAAACAACACCACCATGATCACCTCCACAACCATGACCACCAGCAACACCAACACGATCGTCACTACAACGCTATCGGCCCCATGACCACGATCAATCGTGACCAACATCAACATTACGGACCAACAACAATTCAACGTGATCACCGCCACAACCATCATTACTACAACCAATATCGCCAAATCCATGATTTGGGGTTACCGTCGTGAGCAGGAATTGAACTCCGTTAGCCGGATTCGCAACGCAGCGCGCTAACCGGTGCGCCACCGCTCCCCACCTAGAACCTGACGCACACAACACTAAGTGTTGGTGACGTCACCACGACGCTTGTGCCAAGCGACGTGCACATTAAGGGCACGTGAAGTGTCGACCGCCCCCGCTGGCAGGAGATCATGAGACAGACCCAGCAGGTGCCATGGGTTGACTGAGATGACGCACACAAAAATACAAAGATCCCCCGTATAGCCTGAACAGACTGTTGGGGCAAGTGTTGTTAGCGAGAACCTATAAAGGCCGGCATGACACACGGGGGGTAAGTGGCCAGCACCACGCCCGGCCGCGTTTGTCTACCTCGTGGTGATGTTTACACACCGCACCAGGTACTCATTTGAGGCCGAGTCGACTTATAGGAGGCCCAGGACCGGTTCTGATAATCGTCACTGGTGTTGGCCGTAAGCGGGAATCGAACTCGGGTCGCCGGGTTCGTAGCGCAGCGTCCTAACCGCTACACTACCGCTCCACACACCCACACACCCACACACCCACACACCCACACACCCACACACCCACACACCCACACACCCACACACCCACACACCCACACACCCACACACCCACACACCCACACACACACACACACCCACACACACACACACACCCACCCACACACCCACACACCCACACACCCACCCACCCACACACCCACACACCCACCCACAAATACACCCACACACACACACACCCACACACCCACCCACACACCCACCCACCCACACACCCACACACCCACACACACACACGCGCCTCTGTTGAACGTGCCCGTACTGACGCGCGTGCCTCCATGTAGCACCCCCACCCCCCAAATACACCCCCCCCTCCCCCACCAAGTTGCACCACGGATAATTGTAACGGCTCTGCATGCAACACGCATCTGCCTCAAAGCACGTGCGTCTTCGCGAACGTGGCCAACCCGTGTCCCGAGAGCAATGCAGGCAAAGACAAAGATCCCCCGGATAGCCTTGACAAACTTTTTGAGCAAGTGTTGTTAGCGCGCACCTTTTTAGGAAGGCGCGGCACACGAGGGGGTGGGTGGCCAGCACCACGCCCGGCCGCCTTTGTCTACCCAGTAGCGATGTTTACACATCGTAGAAGGTACTCATTTTAGGCTGAATCGATCTAGGGGAGGCATAGGACCGGGTCTGATAATCGTCACTGGTGTTGGCCGTGAGCGGGAATCGAACTTGGGTCACCGGGTTCAGAACGCAGCGCGCTCACCGCTATATCACGGCTCCTCCACAACGCGCACACACACAGACACACACACAGACACACACAGACACACACACAGACAAACACACACAGACACACACACACACACAGACACACACACAGATACAGAGACACACACACAGACACACACACAGACACACAAACACACACACACAAACACACAGACACACACAGACACACACACAGACACACGGACACACAGACACACACACAGACACACAGACACACACAGACACACACACACTGACACACAAACACACAAACACACACACACAGTCACACACAGACACACACACACAGACACACAGACACACACAGACACACACACACACACAGACACACACAGACACACACACACAGTCACATACAGACACACACACACAGACACACACACACAGACACACACAGACACACACACAGACACCCAGACACACACACAGACACACATACACACAAAAAAACACCCTCCCAATCCCCGCGTCTAATTGGCCACGCGATTGGCTCGCGTCGCGCTCCGTGGGTCGCTGTCTGAAAGGTTATCCGCCTCCTCCACGTGCGATTTCCCTATAGTTTGATTCCACCCCGAGCCGTCGCGCCTACCTCGCTCTTCTTCAACAGCCGGGATCGATACAAAATAAGCGACCTGTGGTGGGGGGGGGGGCCTTAGGGCTAAGGGCGGTTTTGTGTGTGGGTGGGTGGGTAGATAGCTCGTGCGCAGGCGGTGCAACTGCGCCGGGTGCTACGGACGGGGCCCGAAGAGGCGTTTGAGCCACAGCCGGGCTAGGCGATGCTGAAGATTTGACAGAGGGCATCGATTTCAAACCTTACACCCGGCAGCGTCTGGATCGTTCAAGAGTGTTGGGGGCAACATTGGCTGAGATGGTACCAGGCTCAAACGCTGCGTCTGCTGTGATCATCGCATGGGTTGTACATTCGCATTGGCCTATGACCCCAAAAAAAATCACCGGGAACGTGGTGGTAGCTCTCGACCGCTAAGCGTGGTTTTTTAGCCTGGAAAGTGCTTGGATGAGTGTGCACCGGTTTGCGTGATGCGCATATGTGGGGTTACGTGGTGGGCAGCAAAGGGCGGAAAAGCGACATCTATTCTAGATTTGAAGCATTCGTGACTGCAAGGATCCATATTCTTAGGTTTTTTCGGTAAAGTCACGTAGGTAAAAAATTGAAATTAAAATTAATAAAAGTAAAATAAAAATAAAATAAAAATCACGACGTTTCGGAGGCAACACAAGCTTCCGTCTTCCACCTGAAGACGGAAGCTTGTGTTGCCTCCGAAACGTCGTGTTTTTTTTTCGGAGGCAACACAAGCTTCCGTCTTCCACCTGAAGACGGAAGCTTGTGTTGCCTCCGAAACGTCGTGATTTTTATTTTATTTTTATTTTACTTTTATTAATTTAAATTTAAATTTTTTACCTACGTGACTTTACCGAAAAAACCTAAGAATAAGCGACATCTGTGGAATGTGCTTCCATGCTCCCACGTGGGTTTATGATGCTGCCCGCCTTCACCGATCTGCGCGATACAAACCTTCATCCAGCAGTGGAGTGACACAGGGCCGTACGCTACTAGATTCGTTTTAACCGTCCACTAATTAGATAGATATACCACGCAGCGTGTGGCCAAACCACCCGGGACGTGGTCAATCTAGTTAGATTGCCGAAGCTAAGCAGGCTTGAGCCTGGATAGTCACTCGGATGGGTGACCACCACAATGTTCAAAATGCAGGAGAATACGAGCGTGGTGAAGTATGGTCAAAATAATGGCCACGTCCCGCACGGCACCGTTGGAGGTAGTTAAGGATTGCTGGATAATCGTACAAATGCCGGGAGACTCCCTTCACGTGCGCGTTGAGGAGGCCCAGAATTACTGTGTTTCTGTGGGACTGCGGCCACCCGAGCCAGCCAAGAGGACCACAATGCGAACAATTGAATCATCAGGCCGCTCTCCAGCACGACTGAGCAGCATTGGCCGCGCTACTCCTGAAGATATCGCGTGGCTCACTGACGTAGACTTGGACGTGTAAGTTGGCACACACTTGCCATGCGCTAGCGAGACAGAGAGAGAGAGAAAGAGTGTGTTTCCTCTTGATTTGATGCTTTCGTGACTGCAGGATTATTTTTCTTCTGCCGGTGTTCCGGTGTCATCAGACGTGTACACACTCATTACGTTAGCCGACAACACCTCAATACATCGAGGACCGCAGAGCTTAGGCAATTGTTGGCAGCGCTGGGGCCCTGTGGTTTCTTCTCCCTCCTCCTCCTCGCGTATCGGACGTGAATTGACACAATATGCGAATTGACCTGTTAACAACGCCCATGACGGCACGCCGAGTCACCGCCAGATATAGAAATCTAGAAAGATATAGATCCCCGACGGAGACCGCACAGAGGCGGCTGAGCGCGCGAGGCATTGCCAGGGCCGGCAGGGCCGTCGAAGATCGTGGCAGATTTCGGAAACGGTGTTTTAAAATAAATAAAAATTGAGAATAAGCGGGACATTAAGGCTGCTGCTGCTGCTGCTGGTGGTCTTCCTCTAGCGCGTGAACTTCGGCTGATCACGTGTATTTGTCCACGAGCACACGCGCCCTCCCGGAAACCGCTCTGACAGATGATTTTTTAATTCGTTTGGAAGCTCCCCAAAGTGAAACCGGTTAATTTGTTATTGTTCATCCTTCGCCGGCTGGTGCTCTCTCGTCCTCTCTCTGTGTGTCTGTAGCCGACTCTTTGGTTCGTTGTAGTTTGTCCCGGTCTCATTTATTGTCTATATGAGAGTTTGCCTGTGTCTATCTCTCTCTTCCTGTATCTCAAAAAAGTTACCTGTTATATATAGGTATTTCTTTCTCTCTCTATGCGCCCCTGTGCAGATGATCTGCACGTGTCTGTACCTCTGTGTTTCTCTATTTTCTCTCGGTCTTTCTATCTGCATCCCTGTTTCATTCTCCTTGTCTCTCGATGTTTCTCTGCGTCTGTCTCTATCTCTGTCAAAGTCTATCCGCATCATGCCTTTTCCAGTAAGCAGCTCGTTTTCATCCAGCCCTCTTTGTGTATTTCAGGTGGTACCAGATGCTGTTCGCGATGGTGTCCGACGTTCCAGCTCACGCGTCGGGGACCTTCTTCAGCGAACTTCAATTCCTTCGGGGAAACTTCTTCAGGAATTCAGCACGCGGTGGCGGAACGTCGGACATGGTGCCGAACGACGCGAGAACACATCGGAGCCAGCTGTACGTACAGCACAACCGCGAACCTCCCAAGCAGCAGGAGTGGCAGCAGTGGCAGCAGCATCATGAATTCCCGATGTTCCTCCACAAGCGTTGCGTGCCAGTGCTGCCCGCACTGCCCCGCCCCCCGCACGGGAAGCGAGGCACGCGAGCGTGGCACTCCCTAAAGGCACACGGAGTGGGCAACGTCCGGACCAAAGGCGCGCGGCAGCCGGAGGTTTGACGCAGAGGGCCGACACAGGCCGGTGTCGGCAGCTGGGGGGGGGGGGGGGGGTCTCAGAAGGGCCGTGGCTCCTTCGTGTGCCTCGCGTTCCCACACTCGGGGGGTGGGGGGTCCCACATCGTAGGCCGACTAATTTAAGCTTTTCCTCGCCCGTGTTTGTGCTTCTTGTTGTTGCTGCTGCAGCAGCAGCGAATGTCGCTGCTACCACATCCGCCACAGCTAATGCTGCAGCTGCTGCACTTTGAGTTTCAGTGGCTGTGTCGGTAAATGAGTGAGAGGGGTCTCAATCGGGGGCGAGCGATGGGACCCGGGGGCGTGTTTTTTTTTTCTTCTTTTCCGACTTCACAGCAGCGACCTGTGTGACCTCTCCCATGCCGAGGCGGCCACATCACTGGCGTGGCACGCGCCGCGACCTCCGCTTGGCTCTCGCTTTTAGAGAGATAGAGAGAGAGAGAGGGGTGAGGGGGTGGGGAGAGCTAGAGAGAGAGAGGAAAGGCGAGTGGTGATGCGCACCGCCCAAGTGCAACGAGGGTTTGCTCCGCCGGCAAAGCACCGCTGCCACCAACAAACGCCGTGAGAGCATTGGGGCCCCGGCAAATGAAATGAGAAAAGAGAGGGGGGAGGGGGCAACGGGAGGGAAGAAACTGAAACGCCACCCGCACATGGCACTGGTTATTATTATTCTTTTTTGTGTCAATCCACTGCTGGACGAGGGCATCTTTTTCATTCGGGCATCCGTCTCACGGGAAGGGATGAGACTTTCCCAGCCCATCATTATTTGCCCGACGACGTTTCAGGCGGGACGAAGCGGTCTCGAGCGCAGCCCCTAACATCTGGAACAGCACCTCGCGGCTTGCCTGCCCGCCTGCCCGCCTGCCCGCCTGCCTGCCTACCTACCCGCCCGCCTGCCCGCCTGCCTGCCATCGGGCGCTCGAAACGAGCCGAGTGTCTCTCAATTCCGTGGCCTGTGCAAGACGTACCCGCTCAGACTCGCTTTCCCATAACATCTAAAATCTAAGAAGATGGGGGTGGTGGGGGTGGAATAAAAACACGTGCGTTTCTTTACTTATAATGTATTTGTATTTGCTACTTACTTTTCTCACGCTGTTCGTTGCGCACGATTGCACTTTATTTTGCGCGAGTTTTCAATTTACTTTTTGCTCAGTCGGTGTTAGCCACTGAGGTCGTGATGGGTTTCCTTTTTCATTCCGATTGCTCTATGCCCCCCTCCCAACCCACCCCCTGCAAGCACGCGTGAGTGTATGTATGTTGATAGTTGCTCGCTAACAGCACTTGCCCCGAAAGTCTGCCCAGACTACACGGGGAATCTTTGTCTTTTGTATGTATGTTGAACTTCTGTCGCACCGTACGTAGCCAACCGCGCTCATCGGAGGTGCGGACCGTTCCCGTTCTGCTGCAGTGCGCACTGTTGCCTACTTTGTCGAGGGCTACATGTGGCACGTAAAATAAAGATTGATTAATTGATTGATCCTCAGTGTCCCAGCCTTGCGCGCTCGGGGCGGGGGCGGGGGGTGGCGAAGGCAGGGCGGGTGGCGGTTGGGAGGAGCCGAGGCGTTCATCCAGCGGTGTATTAAAACATCGGGAGGCTACAACGACTCAAATCAACTTATAGGGGTTTTCCCCTTTTTTCTGGCAACAAAACTGACACCTTTTGCAAGGAATCATGCTTACATTAACCACAATACTTGCAGTCAAATGCAAACAAAAAACAATACTCTGATAATTTATGCATTGTCCTTGAAACTGATTGGTCCACACCACCAGAGACAGCTTTCTTTAGAGCCTAGTCTCATATGGTGTTCGACCAGATGACGCCAAAAGGTGCACAGTTCAAAGACAACGCACTATCAGAAAAAAAGGGGAAACACTCTATTAGTTTATTTTGGTACTGGCAAAGGAGGTCCCATGATGACTCAAATCAAATCACAGAAGGCAGCTCCGGCCGCTAACGGTGGCCAGTCTGGAGGCGAGGCAGTGGCGATGGGGGGGGGGGGGGGTTTGAGCGATGGTGGCTCCGCGAAGGGAGCGACGCGCCCGACACTCGCACCGCCACGGCCGCGTTGTGTCAGCGCCACACTCCGCTGAAGGCCACCGCCTTCTCTTTGCGGCTATCCTCGCTGCCCCCTCGCAACGAAACGTTCGCGTTGCTTCCCTTCATGCGCTTGCCGCTCCCCCCCCCCCCCCTTCCAACCAACCACGTCGCCCAACCTCCCACCACGCCACCCGCTTTCAAATAATTATCATCAAATGCAATTGCGCACGAGGAAGCTCGGGGCGTTTGTGTCACCCGCGCAGAGCCACTGGGACGTCAGTGACATCCGCGCGCGGTCACGTTCTCCTGGGGGCTCGCTCTTTAACATCAGCGGTGAGTTTGCAAGAGGCGGGGCGAAGGGGGGGGGAGGTAAAGGCGCTGCCCCTGCAATTTCCTCTCTTGCGCTACTGCCGGAGGAAAATGAATCTCGACGACTGCGTAGAGAAGAGATGCTCCTTCCGTAAATGACGCGATATAAAATGAAAGTACGTTCATCATTACCGCTGCTAACTCACTGCCACCGAGCCCCTCTAAGATGGCAGCCGTTTGTCCCTTCGCTTAACACGCCGCCGGACAGACGCCCTGAACCCCCCACGCTCTTCCCCGCCCACGCCGAGTCAGCAGCCCCCAGCAGTCGCGTGCGTGCGTCTAAAACGACGCAACGAATTCATCGCTGGCGTTGGCAGTGGTGCGCAAGCACAAATGCACACGCAAAAGTCACCACATTTGACAGTAACACCGCGGCCTTAAAATGATAAAAACAATATTTCATCGGCGACGTTTCGCGCAATGGCTCTTCTTCAGAGCACATCAATGATTTGATTTGTTTGACGAATATGTTAAGTTTATATATATATAATTAGACTATAGCGCAGTTGTCATATCGCCAAGCCGTGAGCGATGGCGAGGGCTTGGGGAGGCCATCATCATGGACTTCTTCATCTTGTCCTCCTACTTCTTTCGTACGGCTGCTGATGACGACGCAGAACAACGACTACACTATCACCATCAGGTGATCGAGCCCAGATCTCCGTGTCAGGAGCGGAGCGGCAGCTGTGGACCATCGCCGCGATTGTCTCCTTCGCATTTGTGGATCGGGGCATTGCGTCGTTACACGCTGTACGGCCCCGTTCTGGGTCGCCGCAGCTCAGCTTATTGGAGAGTATATTTAGTATACTGATGATACTATGTAGTTTCTACTTTAGTTGGTTTGCGTGGTTGTTTAGTAACTGCAGCTACATACTATTAACATTACTTCCCTTTGTTAATGCTACCCCCATCCCCTCCCTTTGATGCTGCTAATCCTGCATAATGCACGGGCATAATATGACTTTGAAACCCTCCGCCCACCTCCTACGCATTTCCCATAAATATGTTAAATTCCTCTTGATATGAAAATTATTTTGTCAAGGCGCTCTTCTTCTCCCCTCCAACCCAGCTTAAATAGACGCTCCAAGCTTGGTGGTGTTTCATTCTTCACCCGAGGACGGCTGCTTGCGTTGTGGCCGAAACGTCGTGAGAATTATTTTATTATGTTTTATTTTTATTATTTTATTACTTCCCTTCTACGTGACTTTACCGAAAGAACCAAGAAGATGCTGCAGAGTTTTTTTGGTGGTCGTCGTGGTGGTGGTGATGGTGGTGATGATGACGATGATGCTTGGTTGAGACTAGCAGCGTTGCAGAATGCGACGCGAGACGAGCGAACGGAGGAGAGCGCAGAGACCCCGCGACGCTGCGGCTGCGCTAGGCGGGGAACGCGAGACGGAGGCCTGCCGGGCTGCGTGCAATAGGCGCTGGCTGAGAGTGCGCAGCAAGTGGCAATCACGCGATGACTCTCGCGGAGGGAGAGGGAGAGAGAGAGAGGGGGAAGCAGAGAGAGAAGCTCTCGAAATGTCGCCACCAAGGTTGTCGAAATGTGAAGACCACACAGACTCTGAGAACATGGCGTAATTGACGGCGTTCATAGATCACACGACCGTATATTAGAAAAGAAAGACAAGTTTTGCTGGCTGGATGCCGGCTGTCTGCCTGGCTGACGGACGGGCAAATTACATGTTTACGCCGTGGTGACGTCACCTCGCACATCTGTGTGATGACGTCACACGCATCTCACAGCGTTGAGGCGGTTCGTGCGTGCTGACGTCACGTATGCCCCCCCCCCCCCCCCCTTAACCACAGCCGTGCATTCCGTGCAAATAGGCGGGCAGTGCGAGTTAAATCCAGGTTGCTTCAAAACAATGTTAACACTTACATGGGGCTATCGTTTTTAGTGGAAATACAACGGATAATACACTGTCACGTGATAACAAATGTAATGGTAAAAGCTTCAAAAAGTCAAAGAGTCTCCCACTCGTTCGCCATCGATGTTAACGCGTGCCTGGAATCTTTTCCAGGTGGTCTCCAAAGCCTGGAGGCGGTACATTTCTCGTGGTATTGTTGCAAATTCTCAGAAGTGTAAAAAAAACCGTGTAATCACCCTATATATGAAGTGCCTTTGACCTAATCTCCCCGAGATGAGTCCTATCTCGTCAGATGTGGGAAGCTAAGCAGGTTGCAGCCTGGGTAGTGACTTGGAAGGGAGGCTACCGGATAGAATCAATACGACATCATCCAGCCAGTCTCTGTTTTGGTTGATGCCTTTAGCGGCTCACCATCGCCCGCCTCCTCCCGGTCCACTCAGAGTAACAGACACGGGAAGGGGGGAAAGGGGGGGAAGTGCTATTCAGCCAGGCTACTCATGACCAATAGACACAAAGATAAAGATCCCCCGTATAGCCTTAACAGCCTGTAGGGGCAAGTGCTGTTAGCGAGCACGTATGAAGGCCGCAACGGTACACAAGAGGGTGGGTGGCCAGCACCACGCCCGACCGCCTTTGTCTCCCCAGTGGCGATGTTTAAACACCGCACCAGGTACTCATTTGAGGCTGAGTCGACCTAGGGGAGGCCCAGAACCGGTTCAAATAATCATCACTGGTGTTGGCCGTGAGCGGGAATCGAACCCGGATCGTCGGGTTCATAGCACAGCGCGCTAACCGCTACACCCACCGCTCCCCACTTTCGACACACGCACACACACACACCACGCACATACACGCCACACACACACAGACATCCACGCATATACACGGACATACGCACGCACACACACACACAGAGAGCCATCTCGTGATAAAGAAAACACTTCTTCTGCAAGAAGAGGATAATAATGGGACCCCCACATTTCAGCTGATAAGTCGTTCTCAAAACTAATGTGGTTTCTTTCACCCCTCCCGTTACCCTCTCGTCGCCCCGCGCGCCCTGCGGGTCCATCTGCCCCCCCCCCACCCACCCACCCAGAACTTCGCCATCACTACCCAACTCTGCTCTCTATTTAAATTGCATTTGCATTGTTGCCAAACACGGGCGGCGGCGCATCGCTCGGAGTTTCAATTCAGCTCGCGTGTCGGCGTCCCGAGCCGCGGGGAGAAGTCTCCTTGCCCGCGATCCCCACGGCGACGGCCGCTCTTTGACGAGGGGAGGCGACGCGGCCGCTCTCCCTTTGTTCACTCGTGTCTGGGTGAGGTGCTGGGTGAGTGATGGGTGAGTGGTGGGTGAGTGGTGGGTGAGTGGTGGGTGAGTGGTGGGTGAGTGGTGGGTGATTGTTGGGTG
Source organism: Lampetra fluviatilis (assembly GCF_964198595.1). Taxonomy (NCBI): domain Eukaryota; kingdom Metazoa; phylum Chordata; class Hyperoartia; order Petromyzontiformes; family Petromyzontidae; genus Lampetra; species Lampetra fluviatilis. The sequence continues at coordinate 37,657,235 of NC_136275.1, read as the reverse complement.
AGTGGTGGGTGAGTGGTGGGTGAGTGGTGGGTGAGTGGTGGGTGAGTGGTGGGTGATTGTTGGGTGAGTGGTGAGTGAGTGATGGGTGAGTGATGGGTGATTGTTGGGTGAGTCATGGGTGAGTGATGGGTGAGGGATGAGTGAGTTATGGATGAGTGATGGTTGAGTGATGGGTGATTGTTGGGTGAGTGGTGGGTGATTGTTGGGTGAGTGGTGGGTGAGTGAGGGTCAGTGATGAGTGAGTGGTGAGTGAGTGATGGATGAGTGATGGGTGAGTGATGGGTGAGTTTCTGGGCTGGTTATCGGCATTCACGCTCAATCCACTGCTGCATGAAGGAATATCCTCGCTCAAGCCCGGCCTACGATGCAACAAAGCAAGCGGGCACCCTGGACACGAGTCCGATTCCATCGCTCCATCTCTGCGGTGGACGCCCCTCGTTTCGGCGCGTTCCATCCTTTGACTGCAACTCCGTCGTTAGTCGTGACCAATGTCCATGATCCCTCATAGCCATGTCGTGTCCTGCCCAATCCCACGCAGTTCCCTTGACCGTCAATAATGATCATCTCTATCTAAGCCTGCCGTATCTTCTCGAACCGATGTGTTCGTGTCTGTCGGCTCTCGGTGCAATCCCAAGGCGTGCATCCCTCTACGACTCTTTACGCATGTTTTTTTTTCCCCTCTCTCCAGACGTCGTTCCATCTCCGTGGTCAGCATTCACGTGCCCGCACCACGTATCAGGACGAGGGTTTCCTTGACTTTGTTGTTGTAGCCAAAGGCGAGACAACTCGAGAGAGCAATTAGATGGGGGGGTTGGGGGGGGGGGGGAGAGCGTCATTGGCAAGCCTGGTCCCCAAAATGACAAAAGCTAAATTAAAAAATATATTTATTTTAAAAACTACGTGTAAAGTGTTGTAATAAAAAAAAATCTAAATCGGACAAAATCAACTGCTCTGATTCTCATCGGAAGTATCGCGCACGCATAGATCAACGTCACGCAATACATCCCCTGCAGCCTAAGTCGGCTCTAGAGAAGAATATATATATTTCAGACAGGTCAAAGTACGGTTACAAAGGAAACTACAAGAAACGTTTAGACCGGGTATAGGTTGACTATTGTACTCGTACGTGAAGAGACAGGGATACGTGTCAAACGGTTAGCGCATGCAAATTATTCCTTTCAAGAGGGGCACGACTTGGGAAATCGGTGGAAGCGCAGTAAGTAGGACACTGCCTGCACAGAGCGGGCAGTTTCCACCAATCAGATATCAGCCCGACGTGTAAAATACGCAAGACGTTACAATGATATTCCTGACTTTTCGATTTAAAGCTTTCGTGACTGCAAGGATTCATCTTCTTGGTTCTTTCGGTAAAGTCACGTAGAGGACGGCTGCTTGCGTTGTGGCCGAAACGTCGTGAGAATTATTTTATAATGTTTTATTTGTATTATTTTATTATTTCCATTCTACGTGACTTTGCCGAAAGAACCAAGACGATGTTCGTGACGTTCAGGCCTTTGTCAATCCATGTGGATGAAGGCCACCCCAAACGCTGTGTCGGTCATGGTGGTCGTTTGACCATACTTCACCACGCTGGTCTGCGCTGGTTGGTGAAAGTGGGGTATCGGTATGATACCTGCATGGGGCATGTTGACAGGAGGCTCCTGCGTTGGGATGTTTGGCTCATTCCGCGAATTTTTTTTGGGTGGGGGGGTTTCGCGCGGAAGTCAACCAAGTTGTTCGCACAGCGCTCACCGTGCGCACTGAGGGCCCACCACTCAAAGTGCCCACCGCGACAGATAGACTCAAGAATCCACTGTTGTAAAAAGGAGAATCTGCATGTTACAGGGACATCTGTGAACTATAGAATGTCCATGTTTTTTGCGTGATCTGAGTGTTTAAAAAAATGAAATAATCCGACGTTGTCCTAACTTTTGTGCCACTCCGTATATAATAGGCATCTGTGAAACATTGAGCTTCAAAGCTCATCGGATTCCTCCAGCATGAATAAAAATTCGCGCGTGTGGCAACGGTGCACAAACACAAATAGACTCGAGACATCCGTCAAAAAACCACTGCGAACCTATAAGACAACATATTTATAATAGGAGACATTTCTGGCAAGGCCCCCCCCCCTCCCCCTCTTCTTTATAGCACATTGCTGGACTGCCACCTCGCATCATCATCATCCTCGTCGTCGTTGGCGAGTGAGACTACGAGGCTGAGCTCGCGTTTGCTGCTCCGTCAAGTCCGTTAAATCGGAGCTCGAGGCGCTCGCAAATGCCCGCCCGTACCTCGGGGCGGAACCACCACGGCAGAGTCAAGTGCGAGTTTAGAGGAAGAGTTTTAAAAGTGCCTATCTCGAGGAGGCAGGGCTTGGGGAGGAGCAGGAGAAGTGAACCACCGCAACGCAGGCGCGCGGGGGTGCAGGGGGGGGGGTAGAGAAAGGACGGAAGGAGGGTAGGGAGGGAGGGAGGGGAGGAAGGTAAGGAGAGTAGGGACGAAGGGAGGGGAGGAAAGTGAGAGACGTAGGGAGGAAGGGAAGTGAGGGGCAGGGAGGGAAGGGAGGGAAATGAATGAGGGTTACAGAGGGGAGGGATGAAGATGGTGGGGGGGGGGGGGGGGAGGAGATAAAGGAAGAAGAGGGAAACGAGGGTCAGGGCCGGGAGTGGAGGTAGGAAGCGAGGGGTGGGTGCGGAGGGAGAGACGTAGGGAGCGAGAGTGGGGAGAGAAGGGAAGGATGGAGGGAGAGGCAATGGAGCTACGAGACAAGAAAGCGACATGCAAACAGTGCGCGTTTAGCAGATCGATAGCGCACACAGCAGCGCGAGTTTCACCAAGAACACTGCTCCCCCACCCGCCCCCCACAAACACCCAACACCTCCACACTCCCCGCGGAGTGCTGAGAGCCCTGCCCAGGTCGCAGTCGCTCGGCGACTTGGGTCACGAGCTCCCGCGGCGGGAGGAGGCACGAATACGAACACGCGCGGGGGCCGCTCTGCTTCTCGCCTCGACACGCAAGACAAAGGTTAAGATCCCCCCGCGTAGCCTTGCACAGTGGTGCTGTCGGGACAGGTGCTGTATGAAGGGCAACGTGCGAAACGAGAGGGAGGGTGGGTGGGTGGACAGGACCGCGCCCGGCCGCCGATGTCGCCCTTCTGGCGATGTTTACGCATCGCGCCAGCGACTTATTTGAGACCGAGTCGATCTGGGGGAGGCCCAGAACCAGGTGAGAAAGTCGTCACTGGGTGTTCGCCGTGGGCAGGAATCCAACTCGGATGGCCGGCTTCGTAGCGCACCACGCTAACCACTGCGCCACCGCTCCCCCACTCAAGTACAGACACGCGCGCGCACACGGTTACGCACAGAACACAATCGAATCCAGACACGAGGAGCCCCTTTGAAGGAGGGTCTTGATTTGGAGTCGTTTGTCTGACTCCTTTCGAGGATGTTTTAACGCTTTCAGTGCGAGTTCACACATACACACACACTGGTTCACAAACGCATTTGCGGCTCGGCCGTCTCCTGTACACCTCGCAGCAGCAGCAGCAGCAGGGTTTGTGTTGCGTCTGTTCACCAATCCTCTGCGTGATCCACCAACCCTCGGCTCCAAAACCTGTGGCGCGTACAGCACGGGGCCGTTCGTTCTCGTCGCATCTCGGTTACCGAGCACAGGCCCAGGAGGCTCCAAAACGCCAAGCGGCCAGAAGTGAACAGCACGACTGAATGCGCGATAGATCAGACGTGCAAAGGTTTTTTGAAGTGGGCACGGGTTATGTATAAATATATAAGGAGGTGAGGGAACGTGACGATGGCAGGGAACTCCGAAGTGGAGCGGAGTGGGTGGGTGACTGAGTAGGTGACTGAGTGGGTGTGTGAGTGAGTGAGCGACTGGGTGTGTGAGTGAGTGACTGGGTGAGTGAGTGAGTGACTGGGTGTGTGAGTGAGTGAGTGGGTGTGTGAGTGAGTGGGCGACTGAGTGGACGACTGACTGGGTGTGTGAGTGAGTGACTGGGTGTGTGAGTGAGTGACTGGGTGTGTGAGTGAGTGGGTGGGTGTGTGTGTGTGAGTGACTGGGTGAGTGAGTGGGCGACTGAGTGAGTGTGTGAGTGAGTGACTGACTGAGTGAATTAGTTAGTTGGTGGGTGGTGGTGGTGGTGGTGGTTAAACACAGTGTAGGATGAGACGCAACTGTCAGTCGGGCCTGACAAAGTCATCGGCATGAGAGTAGGAATCAATGAGTGAGGTTTAGGGGCACATTTTCCACGGTAGGAGCAATAGCAGAGCGATAAGGAGGCGACAAACCTGCTGTAATCTGGGCTATCTGCACCGCCCCCTCCCCTGAACCACATTGTTCTGGAGAGCCAATAGGCTGATGTACTTAGAGAAGTGTGTGTATACTTATTCATTCACACAGCGCAAAGACCACGGTGTGTGTCTGCGTATAATTTGCTATGACCCGAGCCAGTCAGTGAGTGTGGCGCGTGGCTGCAATGCGGCGGATGTCTCGTGCGAAGAAGGCAGCCCCCCGCTGTGGAACGGGAGATACAGGCACGGGGACCCCGCGCGTTTTTCACACACCAATAGGGGAACGCGGCGCGCGCGATGGTGTTTGCATTAATATAGCGTGGCTTAGGTCACAGATTACCACGCTTGTAAACATGATGTTATAGGGAATTTGTAAACAACAACAACAACAAAAGCATTATGATTAATGTCTCCGAACGGAATGCGTCATTACAGTTTGGACACACACCATTTGGCGCTCGAGAGGCTCGGTGCGCAGAGAACGAACCGGGGTTTTCTGGGCCCCACGTCGACGCGTTAATATCGCCTGGAGCGACCGAGCGAGATGATGCACACACATAAAACGCCGATCTCACGCAATGTTCTCTCGTTCACTCTCTCTCTCTCCCAGCGTTGAGATCGGCTTGGCCTGGCCTGCTCGTTCAAATATAATTTCCTTGGGCAGGGGAAGTTGGGGGGGGGGAGGGAGGTATGTAAGGACTCAGTTTGGAATTTGTTTGTATGGAGAGTCGTTTTTGGATTCATGTTGATTTTCTCTGGTGGTGGTAGTAGTAGACTATGGTGCCGCGGTGGCTAGGAGATGTTAACTACCTCGCCTGGCATACAGGAGGTCGGGGGTGCGATGCCGACCCTGACGTCTGCTGCTGTATATTTGGAGTTTGCGTGTCTCTCTCCCCGAGGTCGCGTGGATATTTCTCCGCGTCCTCCGGTTTTTCGCTCCACATTTAGAATAAACGTGCGTTTAGATAACACTGTGTAACACTTTTTTTATTTTTGTTCCTGGGTAGTAAGTGTTATTTCGTAATTGCTTATGCCTCAAAAGTACAGAAAATCGCTCTTATTCCCCACAAACTTTGCTTTTGTGACCAGGACAGTGATGTTCTGAAATTTATAAATTTTCAATTATAAAACGGGCGAATTTGTGTCTTTTCGTTCACGTAAAGTAAAAAACAACAACATATGAATACAAATTAACATGCATTTATACTAAGGTAATACTAAAAATTACTAAAAAAGATTTAGACACCAAGGCACACTACCACAGGCGGGACTGGCCACAGCGGACCGAGTTCTCTGTGGGGAGGAACAATTTCGACAAACTACTCACTTCTAAATCTTTTGTAGTCATTTTTGTATTACTTTTTTTTATAAATACATGTACATTTTGATTAATATGTTGTTTTTTTCTGACTTTTGTAAACGAAAAGACACATATTCGCCAGTTTTCTCATTGAAAATAGGTACATTTCAAAATATCACTGTCCTGGTCACAAAAGCAAAGTTTGTGGGGAATAATAGCCATTTTCTATACTTTTTAGGCATCAGCAATTACAAAACAACACCTACTACCCAGGGATAAAAATTGTGTTACATCGTGTTATTTGGCTACTATAAATTTCCGCTATCATTTGCGGCCAGGTCGCTTCTGAAAAAGAGCTATACAGCTCAGTGGGCCTTACCTGGTAAAATAAAAAAGTTTAGTTAAACTCAGTCCCCGTAAAAAATGAGCATTCATTGCCAAATGTGTTTCACCCGTGTCATCATAAAACTTACACCTCAAACTTAAACCTGCCCTAACCGCGATGCTCGTCGCACTAGGAATAAACTATATTGCATCGTATGTCTCTCGTAACCAGGCCAGGGGTTGCATGAACAACTGAACGCATTTGTCTGGACAATATGAATGGAAATAATCACAGCTCGTAAGTTGCATGTTGTTTTGTAATGGGACGGAGGTTTTTTTGTATTGAATAGTAATCTCGTGGCCTGTGCCACTCATTGTTTTATATGAATTTAAAGTCTCCGTGTCTTGTTTGATGTTCCATTGTGTTGTGCTGAGCTGGTTTAAAACAATACAATTTGACTTTAAGTTGAATCAGAATGCATGACTACCGTCCACCGCTACCACACACCACCCACCATAAACCACCGACCACCACCACTACCACCCACCACTACCACCCACCACTACCACCCACCACTACCATCCACCACTACCACACACCACTACCACCTACCACACAACCCACCACGACCACCCACCACTACCACCCACCACTACCATCCACCACTACCACACACCACTACCACCTACCACACAACCCACCACGACCACCCACCACTACCACCCACCACTACCACCCACCACTACCACCCACCACTACCACCCACCACTATCACCCACCACTAACACGACGACTGCACACCACCCGCCACGACATAGCCTTTTTTGCATTGGTTTTGGGATCATGGATAAGAGAACACACGCTGGTGAATGACATCATCCAAGGCGGGCTTGGGCAGATTACGTCACGGCTAGGAGGGACGATGGCCATTGGTCAGGAATAACAACGGCGTCGCAACCAATGAACGTCCGTCACGGAGATGGAGCGATGAAATCAGCCCATTGTGCAAGCGCTAAGCAGACGACCACGAGAGGCGGCGTCGGCTTGGGGAGGTCAGCATCCAACAGTGGATGGACCATGGCTGATTATTGTTCCGATTTAAAGCGTTCGTGACTGCAGGGATTCATCTTCTTGGTTCTTTCGGAGTCGACTCTGCCTTCTCGACAGACCTGTTTTCCACCTGAAGACGGCTGCTTGCGTTGTGGCCGAAACGTCGTGAGAATTATTTAGTTATGTTTTATTTTTTTTAATTATTTTATTACTTCCCTTCTACGTGACTTTACCGAAAGAACCAAGAAGCTGATCATTGTTGTTTTGCGACTCCACTGGTATCGTGTAACGCAAGGCTGTTGGAAAGACTGGTACCCGTCATGTAAATGTGCAATTTCCATCACTGGCTCAGAGCCGTCGGTAGTGGTGGGCAGTGTGCAACGCTTGGATGCTCAAGAACAGACTTTGGAAATGTTGGCCGAATCGCCGAATGCGTCGGTGCCTTCAAACACATTTAATGAGAGACATCGACAACCATGGGAAGCTTTGCAGGATTGTGTACAGCAAGGACTGTAACGCTAATGGCCTGTAGAATTGTACAATCCACCCCTTCACCACCGCACAACCACTGCCACACACCAGCAATGGCGATACAAACGGAGTCGTGAAGCGTTTATTGCCCCCCCCTCCCCTCGTGTTCCATGTCGGCCTGCGTAGGTGCTCGCTACCAGCACGTGCCCCAATAGTATTTCAAGAGGCTATACGGTGGATCTTTGTTTTTTTTGTTTTATAGATGTGCGTGTATCAGTGACCGTTTCGCATGTGTATTAGTAACATGTGTATCTGGGTGCCTCTCTATGCGCGAGCGTGTATCATGTATTAATTCTAGATTTGAAGCTTTCGTGACTGCAAGGACTGCAAGGAAAAGAATAGAAAAAATAATAGGAAAAAATCAATGTTATTTATACATTTTTATTATTTTATTATTTATTTTTACCTACGTGACTTTACCGAAAAAACCTAAGAGTATGTATCATGTATGTATGCAGGTGCTCACGGCACTTGCCCGAAACAGCCTATGAAAGGCTATACGGGGGATCTTTGCCTCTGCGCAATCACGCACATTAGGTGCCGCAAACCCTCTCTGAAGAAGGTTCGTTCGCGGCACCCTGACGGCGCGCGGGTGACAGGACAGCCACGCGCCTCTGGTGAATGTTAAGGAGCAAGTGCTCGGGGTTGAGGAATTAGCAACTGGCACGGGCGGTGGGAGTAATCTCTCTGTTTAATTAGCAGCTGCCGATACATTGCCATTGTCTCGAGCGGAGAGGAGCAGACAGTGACTTATCGTGGTTGGCATGAGCCCTGATGCAAGTAATGAGATGCCTCCACCCCCCCCACCACCACCTCCTATTGTCTCCCCTGCCTCCAAGCCCCCACAACCCCTCACTTGTTCCTAGCCCGACGCCGTGGGGACGACGCCATCCCCGTAGGGTTTTGGAGGCAGTTGCACCGCCGGCGCACTCAATAATCTCGCCGACGGGAGGCCGATCTTGACCGCACGCGAGGTGCGGTCCGGCTCGCTTCATATAGACTTGCCTGGCGTCAGCACCACCTCGCTCGCCCAGTGATTTATAAGCCTTATTACACTCTCGGGGTCAATACGTTGCCTCCTCGCTACTTGCGGTATGTTATTTGAGCCACGTGGTCCTCTTCCCTACCCCCCACCCCACTCAACCATCCACCGCCCCCACCCCACTTTTCTCCCCAATGCCATTATGATTATGCAAATTCGCATTCGCTTGCATCTGTTGACGCGCGTGTGCGCTAACGTATCTCTGCAGCAACAAACCCCAAAAAAAGAAGGAAGCACGTTATATTAATTAACGCGGTAATTAACGCGGGCTTTGCCCGTACGCGTTTGCAAGAAAGGGTTAGAGTGCGGTTTTGGAGCGAGCCGCGCCTCCAGAGAGAGAGAGAGAGGAGGGGATGGGGAGTGAGCGGCCGGTGGTTCGAGACGAACGGCGGACTGGCAGTCGAAGGAGGGAGCGCGCACCGAGCGATTGAGCGCAAGTCCGTGTGCATGAGCCAATTCGATCGCTGCTTCCCCAAGGCCGTGACAGACGGAGACGTTAATCCAGCAGTGGATTGTTCATCGCCGCTGTCGCTGGTGATGGGTACTGCATCAGAGTCGAGCGATAGCATAGTAGTCAACGCAGTGTACGTATGAAACCCAAGTTCGATTCCCAGCCACGGCGTAACATCGGTGGCGAATGATATCTGGACTCAGCAGGCATCGCGAGGGGATAACAGACAGACAGAACGTCCTCACAAGACGGATCCTTGAATCCCGCAGCTACATTGCCTGAGCTGCTGTCACCTGGCCATCTCGCAGTCAAGCGACCATCGGGAGTTTCACGAATCTCGACGTGATCCATCAACCCCGTCGCCGTCAAAGCGGCGGATCACCGGCGCGGCGGGCAAACGCCACCACTACCACACCCTTGTAACTTGATCCATCTCTCAGTCGATGATGGCCCGCCCCTCCCCTCGGCTCCTGACACCCGCACGCCTCCGCCACTCCACCCAAACCCCCCTCGACAGACCCCCGCCCCCCACACACTGCCACCACGCAACCCATCACCGACCTGTCAATTCCCCTCCCACCCTCCCCAAAAATTCTGCCCACCTCCCTCTCTCCCTCCCTCTCCTCCCTCGCTCACTCCCTCTGCTTCCTCCACCACCACCAGCAGCAGCAGCAGCAGCAACTCTCCGTTCCCGTGGCCCCTACGCACAGCTTAGCAGTTCATTTCACGGCTGACTGCGTCCTGACCCCACGGCAGGCCCACGCGCGCGCGCCAGGCGCAATCTGTTTGCGCTGGGCGGTATTTATTTACGGTGGCCAGCCTTGCTCCCGTCCACGCTGACTTATGCCGCGACTAGGGAACACAATTACGGCTTATGGCCTTTTCCAGCCGTCTCTTGCTGTGGCTTTGCCCGGGCGAGGGAAGGCGAGCAAAATAAATAAATAAGCAAACCAATAAATAAAATATGTTGTATTCTACCGAGACAGTATATATATAACACGTTCACTCCCGCGAATGTGCGTCTGTGTTCTCGCGTGTGTGCGTGTGGTGCTGGCCACTCACCCCATCGTGTGCCGGGTCGGCCTTCATAGGTGCTCGCTAACAGCACTTGCCCCCAAAAGTCTCGTTAAGGCTATACGGGGGATCTTTGCTTTTTGTACAAACATATCAGTGGCATTTGTTTGTGCACTCTCCCAACCCTGCGATTATTATCACTGCACTCACAAAGATAAAGGCTAAGACCCCCGTATAGCCTTTAATATACTGTTGGGGCATGTGCCGTTAGCAAGTACTTTTGAAACTCAGAACGGTACACGAGGGGGTGGGTGGCCAGCACCACGCCCGACTGCCTTTGTCTCCCCAGTGGCCATGTTTACACACCGCACCAGGTACTCATTTGAGGCTGAGTCGACATAGGGGAGGCCCAGGATCGGTTCAGATAATCGTCACTGGTGTTGGCCATGAGCGCGAATCGAAATCGTGTCGCCGGGTTCGTAGCGCAGCGCGCTAACCGCGACACTACCGCTCCCCACTGCACTCATAGACACACACACAGATATATCCAGACTGTTGGAGCCAGTGCTGTTGATTTAATGTAACCAGGCAGGAACTCAAGAGACCGGGGTATAGTTGAATCTGCGCTAACCACGACTCCACCGCCACGCATCCATGTGTGCTCGGATATTTTTCTCAGGTCTCCGGGTGCATAGCGGAGTGGAGAACAGGAGCGGTGGCGCAGTAGTTAGCGCACTGCGCCACCGCCCGCCCCCCCCCCCCGCAAATAATCACGTGAGCTGCTTTGCGTACAATACAATGAAACAGTATTTGGTGGTGCTGCTTAGGCAGTGGTACACAAGCACACTTAACAACAACAGCAAACTCGACGCATTACGTTTAAAATCGCGGTTCGTCTTCATACCGCACACAACCACGTATTTCCTCTGAAGAAGGACCATCACCCGAAGCGTCGCATATTTTTTTCTATATATATCTTAAGACCACGCGGCATTATTGACAAGGTTGTTGATTTTTTTTTTAATATCACACGGGCAGCAGGAAGCTCAGCGCGCTAAGCAATGACCGCAGTTTAATTGCGATCCACAGACGCCTGAGCAGTTTACAGATTAAGCCAGAATTAATGAGTCCCGTGTGTTCATCAACATCCTCCTCCCGCATACTACCAACACAAGATCCCCCAGACTGTTGGGGCAGCGAGTAGCACCTATGACGGTCGGCATGGCACAAGAGGGTCTGGGTGGCCAGCACCACGCGTGGCCCTCTATGTTTCCCTAGTGGCGATGTTTGCACACTGCACCGGGTGCGAATTTGGGGCTGAGTCGAGATAGGGGAGGCCCAGGACCGGTTCAGGTAATCGTCAAAGTCACATATTCACTGAGACAAAGATCCCCCGTATAGCCTTAACAGACTGTTGGGGCAAGTGCTGTTAGCGAGCACCTACCGTTGTCTTCCCAGTGGCGATGTTTACACATTGCGCCAGGTACTCATTTGAGGTTGAGTCTACCTGGGGGAGGCCCAGGACCGGTTCAGATATACCCCACTGTTGTTAGTCGCGAGCGGGAACCGTCGTGCAGTGAGCGAATTACTGCGCCACCGCTCGCCAGATACATACTCACAATTACACGCGTATACACACTAATAACGGGCGCAAATCAGACACATGTTTTTTTCGGGCTTGGCCAGGACACATCGTGGCTTGAAGGGATGACGATGATGGCGAATGTGATGAGACTGGCCACGGAATGACAGCCGAAGCAGAGCACGTGGTCAAAAGGACGTTCCACGGGCGGAGATGGAGTGATGGAATTTGTTTTTGCGTGCAGGAGTGAGATGCATTTTGGCATCGCGAGACCGTTCGGGATGGTGGCCTGCGTGGTGAGAGATTCACTCAGCAGCGGGTAATCAATTACCGATGATGGTGATGATGATATGATGATGACGAGTGTTATAATTGAATGACTATAATTAATGATGGAATAATTTTGATGATGAATTAATGATGATAAATGGAATAGAATGATGACGATCTTGATCCATAATTGGATGAAGATGGCGATGCTGAATGAATGAAGATGGTTATGACGATGAATTAACAAAGATGATGAATGAAAGATGATGATAAATTCTGATAATAATGATGGTGATCGAACGAATCGCGATTGATGAGCGGATAATGCTGATGACTGCACATCTTCGTCCACAACACACTCAGCTAGCTACCGGCATCGCACGCGTCTCACCCGCGCGTGCCAACCGCACAAAGGCAAAGACCCCCTCCCCCCGGTATAGCCTTAACAAACTGCTCGGTCAAGTGCTGTTCGCGAGCACGCGCACGCCACACACTCGCTCGCTCGCTCGCTCTCCGCGCATCAGTCTCCCATGGGGTCGCGCGCACACACATCAGGCTTTATTGAAATGTAGTCCAAAAGTGCTCCCGTCATTAAAGATTCACATCGAGCAAATCCGAGCCAAAGCTGCGGTGGCAAAGCTCCCATCCTCGAGATAAATACACAGCCATTAACCCCGTGTCGCCCGTGCCCCGCCCGCACGGCATTGTTTGGAGCGCGCGCGCGCGCGCTGCGTCCGCCGTACATCATCGGGACTCAGCAACGCTGACGCAGCGTTCCCGCGAACCCCCCACCTCCCCGCAGGCGATTCTTCATTGTCATGATGATGAATAATGTCGTCATCATCATCATCATCTTCATCATTACGGTCGTCATCGTCCTTGTACCATCATGGTCGCGATCATCGTCATCATCGTCATCATCATCATCATATCCTTATGATCGGGATCATCATCGTCGTGATCATTATCAACATCATCATTTCATTACCACGATCAGCGTTATCAGCGTCGGCATTGTAATATCATTATCGTTTTCACTCGATGATCGGCATTAAATCATCGAGTATTCAATCATCTACCATCCTTGAACAATCACCACCCAATCGTTAACTCGCCCTCACTTCATCACCACAATGCAGCGACAGGAGTGGGTGGTGGGAGGAGGATTGGGAAATTGGCAGTTTTAGATCTCGCACAGGGGCAGGTGCGATAGTAGTAGGATGATCGCCATCACCATACTATCATCATTGCCATCATCATTACCATGGCCATTACCATCACCATGGTAATCAACTTATTGTGGTGGTGCACTGGTTAGCTGAGTAGGAGCTGTGCGGACTCGAGTTGACAAGGGAACGGGATGGGAAATGAAGGAGAGGACAGGGTTACATTTGTTTGTTTTTGCTGGAGGGGGGTGGGGGGGTAGGCGGAGGTTGGGGTGCGAGCCGCCCCCAGTTCATTACGAGCCATTTGCTCCGACTCATTCTCGCGAGCGACTTCCTTCACCACGGTCGCGGTGCCCCCGTATCCACGGTTATTTGATTTTTCCTACTTACTACAAAACAAATTTAAGATTAGTGTTACCGTTCTTAGTATTACTATCATCATCTTCATCATCATCATCATCCAGGCAACGGTACCGGCTTTGCGCGTGTTTCTGCGAAAAACCCCGAGTTCAATCTGGGAAGCTTAAGCCCGCTCTCCACGACGACTCGCTCATGCATTTTATATGACTTTAAATTATTACCTCTTTGTTTACTCTGGGCTGATTTACCGCCCGCCTGCATTAAAACGTCTGGACGTGCACACACACACACGCAGCGCACACACACGCACACACACACGCAGCGCACACACACACGCACACACACACGCAGCGCACGCAGACACACACACGCAGCGCACACACGCGCGTGCGCACGCACACACACACACACACGCGCGCGCACGCAGACACACACACGCACACGTACACACACACGTGCGCGCACACGCACACACAGTCACGTGCGCGCACACACACGCACGCACGCAGCGCACACACGCGCGCACACGCAACACTCACACACGCGCGCGCGAACATGCACAGCGCACGCGCGCACACACACGCTGGCATACATAATTAATCACAAGGATGAATATATATACACACTCAAACACACACTCCAACACAAGACACGAGATTGATGTGGCAAGTGCTGTCAGCGAGCATCTATTAAGGGCGGCACATCACACGAGGGAGTTGGTGAGCAGCACCACGCCCGACCGTCTTTGTCTCCCCAGTGGTGAATCATCCACCCCCGCAAATGGTACTCATTTGATTCTGAAGTCGACCAAATGGGAGGCCCAGGACCGGTTCAATTTATCGTCAATGGTGGTCGCCATGAGGGAGAATCGAACCCGTGTCGCCAGTATCGTAGCACAGCACGCTAACCGCCCGCCACCGCTGTCACAAACACACACACAAAGACAAAGCTCCCCCGTATAGCCTAAATAGACTGGTGGGGCAAGTGCTGTTAGCGAGTAACACCTAAGAAGGCCGGCACGGCACATGGGGGGGTGGGTGGCCAACACCGCCGCCGTTGTTTCCCCAGTGGTGATGTTTACACACCACACCGGGTACTCATTTGAGGCTTAGTCGACCTAAGGGAGGCACGTGCTAATGGTCACTGGTGTTGGCCGGGAGCGGGAATCGAACTCTGGTGAACAAGTTCGCAGCCTAGCGCGCTAACCACCACCACTAACGCTTCACACACAAAAGACAAAGATCCCCCTCATAGCCCTAACATACCTTTGGGGCAAGTGCTGTTAGTGAGCGCCTATGAAGGCCGGCACGGCGCACGAGGGGGTTTTGGGTGACCAGCACCGCGGACCGGCCAAGTTTGTCTCCCCAGTGGCGATGTTTACACACCGCACCAGGTACTCGTTTAAGGCTGAGTCGACCTAGGGGAGGCCTCAGCCCGGTTCAGATATAATCCATCACCGGTGTCGGCCGTGAGCGGGAATCGAACTTGGGCCGCCGGGTTCGTATCGCAGCGCGCTAACCGCTGCACCACCGCTCCCCGCCGCTGTCACACAAACAGACACTCACACAGCACGCACGCGCGAAACAAAGACAGACACACGCACGCGCGCGCGCGCGCGCGTGCCCTCGGGGCACACAGGCGCACGCTCATGCGTTCGGACGTGCGTGATAAATTATGCTAATGCATCTTAACCGAGCCGTAAAAAAATAAAAAACCCAAAAACGCAAACACAGAGTCGCGTTTACTCGCTGATAAACGCAGCTCACGTTCGAGTCGCAAGCCCCGTGGTAGACTCCGGCGCGCGAGACACGGACGCGGTTTTCGCTTTTCATTGGAGCGCGTGCGCGAGGCGTCGGCCATCTGATGCGGGACGTTACACGGTCGAGGGATGAACACGGCGTCGATACACGCGGGATCATGCGGTGAAAAGCTGTCGTTCTCCGACGTTTCGGGAATGGCCCTTCTTCGCAGCACACATAAGGGTCGTTGGCCGGAACGTCGCCACTGCCCTGTGTCGCGTTTAACAGGCTACTGGGGCCAAGTGCTGTTGGCGAGCACCTATTAAGGCCGACGCGGCACACGACGGGGTGGGTGGCTTACACCACGCCCGATCGTCTTCGTCTCCTGGAGTCCTCCAGTCAAAAAACATTCTGATTCTCTCGGCGAGGGGAGGCCCATGATGAGTTCACATACTCGTAACAAAGACGAAGATCCCCCCGTATAGCCATTACAGACCGTCGGAGCAAGTGCTGTTAGCGTGCAGCTATGAAGGCCGCCACGACACACGAAGGAATGGGTGGCCAGCATCACGCACGCACACATTTATTGTTCACACAATCCTCCGTTCAAAAAAATACCTCCGATTCTCAGTGGTCTCGTGCCTGCTTTCAAAAATCATCTAATGTCCATATCACCTGTCCTATCCACACCTGGATGGACGTGTCTCAGTTATAAGCTGCCCCGCGTGACGCCTGGATCAGCCTCCTAAGGGGCACTTCTCCGCGCAACACGTTGATTAAATTTACGGAGGGGAAAAAAAAAAACAACTCCTGTGAATAATGAGCTTGGAGTAGCCCCATTCACGCTCTCTTACTCTCTCGTACCCCCACCGCGCCCCTTCATTAATTTATACCCTTCAGCTGTACGCTGTTAATAGATGGATAGATAGTCGCCCATGTGCGAGACATGCGTCGTCTTATCCGTCGTTCGTGCCCGCATTGCTCGCTGCGTGAAGAAAAAAAAAGGGGGCTGCCTCGCCTCGCGTTGCAAATCCCGTGCACGATTGTGGGTGGGGTGTGTGGGTGGAGAAGGTGGGGGGGGGAGGCTGACATTTGCGCATTACACTCATAAACACGGGGCCTCTAACCCTAATGTCAACACATGTCAATAGCGAGCATCAGCCAGCGCGCATTAAGGGGGCAGGCGCGGGATGAATGGCAACAGAAACGGGAGCGCGCCACCGCACATTTCCAATGTGCACCCAGTAAGGGAGGCACGGGGAAGGCCCGCCCACTCCTACGGTGATTGGCTGAGGGGTTGAGGCTATCACGCCCTCCCCACTGCGCTCAACCGCTTTGCACCCCCCCCTCCCCCCGTGTTAGCACCCCCAACCCTCCGCCCCTCCTCGTACCAACGCTGCGCCGCATTAACATTATCGCGCGCGTGCGTGCGTGG